>NW_011481529.1:2729-2936 GCF_000754665.1 Bison bison bison | reverse complement strand
TTCAACTATTATCTCCTCAAGTATTTTCTCATGGTCTTCCTTTTTGTCTTCTTCTTCTGGGACTCCTATAATTCGAATGTTGGGGCATTTAACATTGTCCCAGAGGTCTCTGAGGTTGTCCTCATTTCTTTTAATTCTTTTTTCCTCTCTGCTTAATTTATTTCTACCATTCTATCTTCTACCTCACTTATCCTATCTTCTGCCTCA
>NW_011481529.1:0-727 GCF_000754665.1 Bison bison bison | reverse complement strand
AGGCAGTTCTATTTCCAGTTTTTTAAGGAATCTCCACACTGTTCTCCATAGTGGCTGTACTAGTTTGCATTCCCACCAACAGTGCAAGAGGGTTCCCTTAAATAAATGTTTTGAGCATTGGTTTCTTCATCTAGAAAATATGGGTAGATTACCTTTTGGTAGATTAGTTTGCAGGTTAAATTACATTGTGCATATAAATTGACTGGCCCAGTTCCAAGCAAGTACTGTATGACAGATAACCAAAAATATTAGAAAGAAGTATAAGGTGAAGAGCTAGGTTTTGCAGTCATACAGATGTGGATTTGAATTCTGATTTTGATCACAACCTGTATGACTCTGGGAAGTTTACTTAATCTCTTTAGGGAATACTTTCCTCATCTGTCAAATTAGAATATTAATTGTAATAGGATTTTGTACATGTACGAGATAAAGCCTGTCTAGCACAGTTCAGTTCAGTACAGTTCAGTCACTCAGTCGTGTCCGACTCTTTGCGACCCCATGAATCGCAGCACGCCAGGCCTCCCTGTCCATCGCCAACTCCCGGAGTTCACTCAGACTCACGTCCATCGAGTCAGTGATGCCATCCAGCCATCTCATCCTCTGTCGTCGCCTTTTCCTCCTGCCCGCAATCCCTCCCAGCATCAGAGTCTTTTCCAATGAGTCAACTCTTCGCATGAGGTGGCCAAAGTGCTGGAGTTTCAGTCTTAGCATCATTCCTTCCAAAGAA
>NW_011481528.1:24539-24922 GCF_000754665.1 Bison bison bison | reverse complement strand
GTGTGTATGTATGTGTGTGTGTATATATATATATATATATATATATCCCCTCCCTCTTGAGCCTCCCACCCACCTTCCCCCCATCTAACCCTTCCAGGTCATCACAGAGCACTGAGTTGAGCTCCCTGTGCTGAGCTGTGCTTAGTCACTCAGTTGTGTCCAGCTCTTTGCTACCCCCATGGACTGTAGTTTGCCAGGCTCCTCTGTCCATGGGGATTCTCCAGCAGGAATACTGGAGTGGATTGCCATGCTCTCCTCCAGGGGATCGAACCGAGGTCTCCCTCCTAAAACAAGAACAAGGTGATGTTAGGAAGTATTCTAATTTCATTATTTTACATGTAGCTGTCCAGTTTTCTCAGCAGCACTTATTGAAGAGGCTATCT
>NW_011481528.1:19491-24114 GCF_000754665.1 Bison bison bison | reverse complement strand
TTCTCTTCTTTTCACAGCTATTTGTAGTATAGTCTGAAGTCAGAGAGCTTGATTCTTCCAGCTCTGTTTGTTTGTTTTTTTTTTTTCCTTCTCAAGATTACTTTGGCTATTTGGGGTCTTTTGTGTTTCCAAACAAATTGTAAAAATTTTTGTTCCAGTTCTGTGAAAAATGCTATGGGTAATTTGACAGGGTTTGCATTGAATCTGTATATTGCTTTGGGTAGTATAGTCATTTTCACAATATTGATTCCTACAGTCCAAGAACACGGTGTATCTGTTCATGTCATCTTTGATTTCTTTCATCAGTGTCTTACAGTTTTCTTCATTGTGGTTTTTTGTCTCCTTAGGTAATTTTTTCCCTAAGCATTTTATTCTTTTTGATACAATGATGAATGGGATTATTTCCTTAATTTCTCCTTCTGGCTTTTTGTTGCTAGTAACACAAATTTTTTTTTCCCTTTGAGAAAGATCTTTATTAGTTCTATGGACAAGAAGACAGAACTTTCCTTCAGCATCCATTGCAAGAATGTCTGCCTCTGGTTTACTTCTTCTTCTTCTTCTTCTTCTTCTTTTTTTTTTTTTGCTGCACCTATGAGGTATGTGGGGTCTTCATTTCCAAACCAGGGGTAAAAACCATGCACCCCACAGTGGAAACGCAGAGTGTCAACCACTGTACCACCAGGGAAATCCTGCCAGTGGTTTTTTATTGGGGAAGGACTTTCCTTTGACTTTTTATGCTGCTATAAGGAAAACAGTTCTAATTAGATGTATCTAGAACAGCATTTCTCTAGGTGTGTTCTATGGAATTTTTATTTTACAAGATGGTTTCATGGCTTCCCTGGTGGCTCAGATGGTAAAGCATCTGCCTACAATGTGGGAGATCCAGGTTCGATCCCTGGGTCGGGAAGATCCTCTGGAGAAGGAAATGGCAACCCACTCCAGTACTCTTGCCTGGAAAATCCTATGGATGGAGGAGTCTGGTAGGCTACAGTCTATGGGGTTGCAAAGAGTCGGACACGACTGAGCGACTTCAGTGTTACTTTCACTTTCATGGCCACACAAATCTGGGTAAATGCACCTTATGTTTTCCTTCTTGGTGCTTCATGTTGTACAGTTGGAAACAGCTTGTTGGGAATTTGGACATCTCATTAAACGAAATTATTTATGTGACAGCTGTTCAGGATGGACAGAGACATGTGGACTTCCTTTTCATTACAGTGGCCTCTCCATGAAGTCTGGAGGTTGCAAAGGCTCTTCCAGGAAGCTCTGAGTGTTTTCTCATGTGACTTGACTTGGTCACATCAGTGTAGTAAAGGTGCAGCCATGTGCTGGAGCAAAAGATTTGGACGTGAGGCAGACCCTGATGCCTCTGCCCTCCAGAGGCAACCAGGTTCCTGGGTGAGACCAATACACAGGCAGATTATTTCAGCTTAGCGTGATGTGGACACACACATAACACATCTATGTGTTGTTAAAGATTTGAAGTAAATATTCAGCTGTCAGTTCAGTTAAGTTCAGTTGCTCAGTTGTGTCTGACTCTTTGCGACCCCATAGACTGCAGCATGCCAGGCCTCCCTGTCCATCACCAACTTCCAGAGTCCATTCAAACTCATGTCCATTGAGTCGGTGATGCCATCCAACAATATCATCCTCTGTTGTCCCCTTCTCCTCCTTCAATCTTTCCCAGCATCAGGGTCTTTTCAAAAGAGTCAGTTCTTAGCATCAGGTGGCCAAAGTATTGGAGCTTCAGCTTCAGCATCAGTCCTTCCAATAAATATTCAGGACTGATCTCCTTTATGATGGACTGGTTGGATCTCCTTGCAGTCCAAGGGACTCTCAAGTGTCTTGTTCAACACCACAGTTCAAAAGCATCAATTCTTTGGTGCTCAGCTTTCTTTATAGTCCAACTTTCATATCCATACATGACTACTGGAAAAACCATAGCTTTGACTAGATGGACTTTGTTGGCAAAGTAATGTCTCTGCTTTTTAATAAGCTTTCTAGGTTGGTCATAATTTTATTCCAAGGAGGAAGCGTCTTTTAATTTCATGGCTGCAGTCACCATCTGCAGTGATTTGGGAGCCCCCCAAAATAGTCTGTCATTGTTTCCACTGTTTCCCCATCTATTTGCCATGAAGTGATGGGACCAGAAGCCATGATCTTAATTTTCTGAATGTTGAGTTTTAAGCCAAATTTTTCAGTCTCCTTTTTCACTTTCATTAAGAGGCTCTTTAGTTCTTCTCTTTCTGCCATAAGGGTATGTCATCTGCATATCTGCAGTTATTGATATTTCTCCTGGTAATCTTGATTCCAGCTTGTGCTTCATCCAGTCCAGCATTTCTCATGATGCACTATGTATATAAATTAAATAAGCAGGGTGACAGTATACAGCCTTGACATACTCCTTTCCCTATTTGGAACCAGAGCTGTACTTGGTCTGAAACAACAAAACGTGGAAATCTAGATGTGCGATGTGTACACAAGAGAGTGATGATTTTCTTTAGGATGGACTTTTGCTCTTTGGACACAACTCACTTCAGAGTTTTTTTAATAATAATCTTTGGATATATTCTTCACATGTAGGTTTTTAATAATAAGTGTTTGTCAAGTAAAGGATACCTGGATGCAGAAACAACTACCCGAAACATTGGATACATGAAATACACATCCTGCTACACTGCCCTGCTAGTTAAGAATGTTTAACATTCTTAGCTAGTCTTTTCTGAGTATAAGTTTTCATTTGGGGGAAATTCTGAGCAGTGTAAGTTGTTGTAGTATTATACTGATGTTCCTTATCAACCATTAGTAGTACGTGGGCCAATGGGGTTCTTTTCTCTCTTTTTTTCACTATTGCCGGGGATCTACTTCATCCTGTTCTAAATGAAAGGGTTCTATAGTGTATCAAGTGCAACGGTGGGGTCTGCTGTACTATGGATCTTGTTCTATCCTGAGTGTTGCCTGTTCATGTGTGTCTGTTGCCATCTATTTCAGTCCTCACTGTTAAGTGCTGTGCTGGGAGAGCTGCCCCCGAGCCAGGGACAGGTCAGTGTGCACGGGAGGATTGTGTATGTGTCTCAGAAGCCCTGGCTGTTCTCAGGAACTGTGAGGAATAACATTTTATTTGGGAAGAAATATGAAGAAGAACGGTATGAAAAAGTAATAAAGGCTTGTGCTTTGGAAGAGGTGAGTAATGACTTTTGAGTTGCATATACTTAAATTTCAAATAATAATAGTGTTTGTTTAAACTACAGGGTTTATTAAAATTTTGTTTCAAATTCTGAAAGATTTCTGAGTAAATATACACATGTAACCCAGCTGTTTCAATGCAAATGTGATAGCAGCACTTACAGAAATGCCTTTAGAAAATAGTGGGTGGTTTTTAATTTTATAATGTTTTATTCACTTTTAAATTTCTTTCTTTAATGAATGATTACCAAAATTTACAGAAATAGTGTAGTATAATGAACTCTCATGTACCACCCCCAGCTTTAGCCAAGATCAGCTGGTGGCCAGTTTTGCTGCATCTCTACCCCTGACCCCTGCCAGCCCCACACCCACCCCAGAGTATTCTGAAGCAGATCCTAGACATCAGATTTGTTCATCTGTAAACATATCATTAGTTTTCTCTACAAGATAGGATAGCCTTTGGGAAAAAATCACCATATTATTTCACCTGAAAAATAGCTCAAATTCTTGAATATCATCAAACTTGTAGTTTGTGTGTTTTTTTAATTAATTAACTTATTTTAATTAGAGGCTAATTATTTTACAATCGGAGAAGGTGATGGCACCCTACTCCAGTACTCTTGCCTGGAAAATCCCGTGGACGGAGGAGCCTGGTAGGCTGCAGTCTACGGGGCCGCTTAGAGTCGGACATGACTGAGTGACTTCCCTTTCACTTTCATGCTTTGGAGAAGGAAATGGCAACCCAGTCCAGTGTTCTTGCCTGGAGAATCCCAGGGACAGGGGAGCCTGGTGGGCTGCCGTCTATGGGGTCACACGGAGTCGGGCACGACTGAAGTGACTTAGCAGCAGCAGCATTTTACAATAGTGTAGTGTTTTTGCCATACATTGACATGAATAAGCCATGGGTGTACATGTGTTTCCCATTGTGACCCTCCCCATCCCATCCCTCAGGGTCATCCCAGTGCATTAGCCCTGAGCACCCTGTATTATAAATCGAACTTGGACTGGCGATTTGTTTCACATATGATAATTTACATGTTTCAATGCTATTCTCCCATATCATCCCACTCTCGCCCTCTCCCACAGAGTCCAAAAGACTGTTCAGTACATCTGTGTCTCTTTTGCTGTCTCACATGCAGGGTTATAGTTACCATCTTTCTTAATTCCATATATATGCATTAGTATACTGTATTGGTGTTTTTCTTTCTGGCTTACTTCACTCTGTATAATAGGTTCCAGTTTCATCCACCTCATTAGAACTGATTCAAGTGTATTCTTTTTAATGGCTGAGTAATATTCCATTGTGTATATGTACCACAGCTTTCTTATCTATTCATCTGCCGGTGGATGTCTAGGTTGCTTCTATGTCCTGGCTATTGTAAACAGTGCTGCGATGAACATTGGGGTACACGTGTCTCTTTCCCTTCTGGTTTCCTC
>NW_011481528.1:18541-18664 GCF_000754665.1 Bison bison bison | reverse complement strand
TCATGAGAAATGCTGGGCTGGATGAAGCACAAGCTGGAATCAAGATTGCTGGGAGGAATATCAATAACTGCAGATATGCAGATGACATCACCCTTATGGCAGAAATCCCAGAGGAACCAAAGA
>NW_011481528.1:7964-17934 GCF_000754665.1 Bison bison bison | reverse complement strand
CCAGGCCACTGTGCAGCTGTTTCTTTTATGACCTTGCCTTTCTGGTAAAACTCAGCATTATCTTTTGCCCCACACTTGAGCATCTCTGAAGAAGAGCAGGTACTGGGACAGTGGCTGTCATTCAGTATTTTCTGTGGGAGCTGATGCTTTGCTGCAGCCACGTGGGGTGGCTGGACCAGTAATGTAGGCAGTGTCCTGGGGCTTCACCCAGCCTAGGGCATGTGTGCAGCACAGACCCTGGTGGGAAGGGAACCTGAAGGACCAGCCTGTACAATGATTCTTCTGTATATGATGTGATGCTTATAAACATGGACTGCTCTGCTGTTTTCTGCATGGTTGGGTCATGGAGTTGGGGCCCCTTGTGTCCATTTCCTCCCTTGGCAGGAAGGGAGGCATCAGAGAGCAGAGTCTTGTCCCCAGCTTTGTCACTTGCTCACTGTCACTCTGGTCATGTCCTGTTACCTGCCTGGACCTCTGATGTATCTGCAGCAAAACAAGGACTCTGGATCAGAGGGTATCCAGGAGGTTTTGTTACTGCTCTGAAATGTCATCTGTGACTATGATTAGCAAGAGGTCAGCAAGGTTTTTACACCTGGGAACCACCTAATGAGATTCTTTACTTATCTTTTTTGGAATCCCTATGTCAGTGGATGGGCATAATACTTTCATAGATAATAGGGGTGTTCTAGAACTATTTTGACCTGTAGTTACAGAAACTGTATGTGTAGTAGAAAAGGCTTGGCTTTTGGAGAGAATCAATCTTAGTTATTAACTCTGGATGTTTATCTCAATTTCTTGTCTTACTGAATGCAAGGAGAGATGGGATTATTGTAAAGGCTACAGGCCATGCATGTGGAATGCAAACATGCCAGTGTTTCAGTAAATGGTAGCTATTTTTACTATTATAGCCCTTTCTCTACAAATATACATACATATAAATGAAGATTTCTCCTCACTGTTTTCCCTAACCCCACTGCCCCCAAATCCTGGAAGAAAAAAAAAAACAGTAAAAAGAGCAAATTTTCTTGTATTACATATGTTAATTACAACATGATATATTATACTAGATTTAATTGAAGTAAACATTTAAGTTCATTGAGCTGAAAACATTTCTATTAATATGATAAAATAGGGAGAAATGAAGTAATCACAGTGGCAAGATCAATTCAGACTGATGACATCAACTTCAAAGAGTCAGAGGCTCAGGAATTGAGTCTGTTTCTCTGTTCGCTAGGTGCATGATTCTTCATCTGTAAAATAGAGATAATAATACTATTAACCTCATAATGTTGTTTTGAGGATGAAATGCAGGAGTGATTTTAAAGCACCTGATTGCTAGGGACATAACAGTCACTTTATAAATGTTAGAATAATTTTGAAAAAAAAATTAGCTCTTAATTTTAAGCTCAGTCAGTTTTTGGTAAAACACATCCATAAAATATGACATGTAAGAAAGAAGATATTTGAATATTTAACTTCCATTATTTAAGTTTATATTTATGTAGGTACTCTATACATAGTACATTATGTAAAGGCATTCCTCAGAGCACTGATGTGACCTCACTTAGTCTCAGTTTCCTCATCTGTGAAATGGGGCCAGTACTTCCTGTGCAGCTTGTTGTGAGGATTAGAGATAAACAGCATTGTGGTCCACCACAGATCTTACTCTCCAGGAGCTGAGAGACACCTTGTGCATGTGTACAAATGATGGACCAAAATAAGACAGTCCTTCATGAGAGATGAGAGATGTAAACAGAACATTAGGAAATTAGCAGGAAGAGATGAATCCAGGATGGGTTCATGGGAGAGTGTGTTTTGGCTGAGCCTGGAAAGATGGGCAGGATATTGACAGGATGTGAGAGGAAGGGCGATTCCACATGGAAGAAAAGCTGTAAGAAAGGCAAGATGTCTGCCGTTTGGAACCCAGCCTCTGGAACCCAGCCTTCCTCTGTCAGGGCCTCATTAATGGTTTCAACAGTCTACTGTGTGGTGTTTCTACACTAAGTCTCCACCATCAGAGAAGGCCTCTTCATGTTCTTCTGGATGGATGGCATCAAGAATCAGCATCACCATTTCCTAGTTCGCATGTCTGCAGTTCAGTGAGAATTGGTTACATTTAACTTAGAGGAAAATAACGTGAATAAAAACACCTTCCCGTCAGTGGGAGGAACTGTAATATATGCTCAACTCAGGCTTTTCCCTTTAACCTAATCCAAAAATGGTGGCTGGGAATTAACCTGACTTGGATTTTACTTCAAATCCTTTGAAGTGGTTTTCCCATCTGTGGTTTGTCCATGAATAATTGTCAGAGTAATTGTCATGCTAGCAAAGTAATGCGCAAAATTCTCCAAGCCAGGCTTCAACAGTATGTGAGCTGTGAACTTCCAGATGTTCCAACTTGATTTAGAAATGGTAGAAGAACCAAAGATCAAATGGCCAACATCCATTGGATCATCAAAAAAGCAAGAGAGTTCCAGAAAAACACCTACTTCTGCTTTATTGACTATGCCTATTGACTATTGACTATGGAACACAACAAACTGTGGAAAATTCTTCAAAAGACCACCTTACCTGCCTCCTGAGAAATCTGTATGCAGGTCAAGAAGCAACAGTCAGAACTGGACATGGAACAATAGACTGGTTCCAAATTGGGAAAGGAGTACATCAAGGCTGCATATTTGTCACCCTGCTTATTTAACTTATATGCAGAGTATATCATGAGAAATGCTGGGCTGGATGAAGCACAAGCTGGAATCAAGATTGCTGGGAGGAATATCAATAACCTCAGATATGCAGATGACATCACCCTTATGGCAGAAATCCCAGAGGAACCAAAGAGCCTCTTGACAAAGGTGAAAGAGGAGAGTGAAAAAGTTGGCTTAAAACTCAACATTCAAAAAAAGAAGATCATGGCATCTGGTCTCATCACTTTTTGGCAGATAGATGGGGAAACAGTGAGTAACTTTATTTTTTTGCACTCCAAAATCACTGCAGATAGTGATTGCAGCCATGAAATTAAAAGACACTTGCTCCTTGGAAGAAAAGCTATGACCAACCTAGATGGCATATTAAAAAGCAGAGACATTATTTTGCCAACAAAGGTCCATCTAGCCAAGGCTATGGTTTTTCCAGTAGTCATGTATGGATGTGAGAGTTGGGCCATAAAGAAAGATGAGTGCCAAAGAATTGATGCTTTTGAACTGTGGTGTTGGAGAAGACTCTTGAGAGTCCCTTGGACTGCAAGGAGATCCAACTAGTCCATCCTAAAGGAGATCATTCCTGGGTGTTCACTGGAAGGACTGATGTTGGAGCTGAAGCTGCAATACGTAGGCCACCTGATGCGAAGAGCTGACTCATTTGAAAAGACCCTGATGCTGGGAAAGATTGAAGGCCGGAAGAGAAGGGACGACAGAGGATGAGACGGCTGGATGACATCACCAACTAAACGGACATGAGTTTGGGCAAGCTCCGGGAGTTGGTGAGAACTGAACTGAATTGTCAGAGTCAAGAAGGCACTCAAAGTCCTCCCACCAGACCTGGAGAGAGAGTGCTTGCATCTTATGCTTTGACTGTGCTAAATGAAGGAGTGGATTCAGGTGCCTTTTCTAGAGTATGTTTGAGATTGCTGTGCTACAATGTGGTGCTGTTTTGAGAAAGAAATGAAAAGAACATAAAATCAAAGCATAAAAGCTAAGTGGAACAGTTTGTGAAGACTGTCAACAGTGAAACAGGCCAGGTAAACAGTGTGTGGGGGGGTGGTGGTGGTGGGGCGCTGGGAACCTATCTTAAAATGTCCTGTTGTTTTTCATTAAAGCCAAAAGCATGAGATGATAATTTCTGAGCTCCACAAAGAAAGAAGGTAAAATAATGAATTTCCACCACAGAGGTATTGCTGCCTTTCATTGGATGCACTCCAGTTTAAGCTTTGAGTGAGCAGGGAACCTGTGTGCCTGTATGTCTTTGTGGCTGTCAGGGAGGATTATGATGGAGACAACCACTTTCTTTTTCTTGTGGTCACATGCTTTACATATTGTGATCCAAACTATGGGCAGGGTCCCATTGTTGGCTTGATGTGAAAATAGGCCTCAGTCACCAATAGGAAGTTACAATCAATTCATGTCCTTTTTTTTTATTTATGGAGGGTGTTCATATGTGTGTTTTGATTCTCACAGCATCATTGAGTTTAGTGACTCTTGTTTCTGCAGCACATTCTGTAGAAGATGAAAGTGAGACTTAGGGAGATCAGAAAACTTCTTATCCTGGAGACCCTACTGTGCCACTTGCTTTCTCCCCAAATTTGCTAAATTAGAGAAGGCAATGGCACCCCACTCCAGTACTCTTGCCTGGAAAATCCCATGGACGGAGGAGCCTGGTTGGCTGCAGTCCATGGGGTTGCTAGGAGTCAGACACAACTGAGCGACTTCGCTTTCACTTTTCACTTTCATGCATTGGAGAAGGAAATGGCAACTCACTCCTGTGTTCTTGCCTGGAGAATCCCAGGGACGGGGGAGCCTGGTGGGCTGCCATCTATGGGGTCGCACAGAGTCAGACATGACTAACGCGACTAAGCAGCAGCAGCAGCAGCAGAGACAAAAGAGGGATTTATCTGCAGAAAGGTACTGCTGGGCATCATAGATTGATGCCTGACGGGTTTAGTAGATAACAAACTCCCCCAAACTCTGTTTGTCTGTGCCAGGATCTTTCCAGTGGTAATTACAGGCAATCTACAATTTGTAATATAATGCTGTGTAACATAAACTTTGGTTGTTATCTTGTCATTTGGGGATGTTCTTATTTTCTCTCCCTCCCACTCCCACCAGATACTCTGATTTGTCTATTTAGTTCTTAAATAATGTTAAATTATAACTTTTGATAGATTCCCAGATTCTCAAGTTGAAACTTCATATCCTTCTTAGCTTTGAGTTTTTCCTGCTTCCATGAACAAGAATCTACTTAGTCCAGCAGTTTTTCTTGGTGTCCCTTGAGCACACTGTTTCTTTCCCTTTGATTTTTCATGTCCAGACTGTTCCGTCTTTTTTTTCTTTTATGCTTTATTTTATAGCAGTTTTAGGTTTATAGAAAAATTGAGCAGTCACTGCAGAGTTCCCATACACTCCATCTTCTGATTACCCCTAATTACCCCTTCCCAGTTTTCGCTATTATCATGTGCATTAGTGTGGTATATTTGTTACAATAGATGAACCCAAAACAATTTATTATTATTAACTAAAATCCACACTTGAAATTAAAGTTCATTTTTTATTGTACATTTCTTTGGGTTTTGACAAATACATAATGTCATACATTTAGTAGTACATTATCATACAGAGGTTTTACTGTCCTAAAATATCTGTGCTCTGCATCTTCGTCTTTCCTCCTCACTCAACCATTAGTGGTCACTGATCTTTTTCATGTAGTTATAGTTTGCCTTTTTCATAGTGTTTAAGAAAATGAAGCATTTTCAGACTGGCTTGTTTAATTTAGTCAAATGCATTAAGATTTCTCCACATGGCCTGATAACTCATTTATTTTTATTGCTAAATAATATCCCATGGTATGGTTGCACCTCAGTTTGTTTCTAAATGGAGCTAGTGAATGCCATCTTTCTTGCTTCTAGTTCTTAGAAATTATGAAAGAAATTGATATGAGTATTGAGGTACAGGTTCCTATGTGGACATAAATTTTCAATTCATATGGGCAAATATCTAGGAGAATGATTACTAGATCATGTAGTAAGCCCCATGTTAAACTTTGTAAAAAAAAGTGTCAAAATATCTTCCACAATGGCTGTGCCATTTCAAATCCCATTAGTAATGAATTATAGTTCCTGTTGCTCCACACCCTCTTCAACATTTGGTGTTTTCAGTGTTTTGAATTTTAGCCAGTCTAATAGATATATAGTAGTATCTTGTTTTGATTTGTAATTTCCTAATGACATTTTGGTTGAATATCTTTTCATATGCTTATTTTTTATTCTTCCATTTCTTGCACTGATCTTGTCAATCTACCACTTGCCTTAAGTATCACTATGGAAGACACAGGTCATGTATTATCTCTTCAGAGAGCGTGGGAAGCTGAGGCTGAGATCAGTAAAATGTTTTGTTTAAGAAACATTTACTCCTTGATAAAGTAAGACCTGTGCCTTCACCTCATGGGCCACCAGCTCTGATACCTGTGCCTCTAGCACAGACCTTCACACCTGCATGTCCAGCTGCACTGTGACACCACTGGGAGGTCATCTCAGCTTGTCCACAAGAGAAGTCTCCTAAACCTGCCTCCACCTTCTTCCCCAGCTCAGTAAATGGAGACCCTGTCCTTCCCCTTCCTCACCCCAGAAACCGTAGTCCTTTTCTCTTATAGCCCACACCTGTCCCGTCAGCAGGTCTTCCAGACTCCACCTTCCAAGTGTGTCTGGAGTGTGATCCCCTCTCTCCATTCCTGCTACTTCCACTCTGGTCCTGGCTACTGTCATCTCTCACCTAGATTATTCCAGTAGCCTCCTCGCTTGTATCTGCCCTCACCTTTCTCCCATTATTGTGTGTTTTCCACAAAGGACAGGACTGATTTCTTAAAAATCTCAGACCATGTCAATACTCCCTTTACTCCTTTATTGGAGTGACCCCAGGCTCCTCCTGCTCTGTCTCAGCCCTCACTCCCCTCATTCTTACTCTGCTTTGCTCTCCTGGCTTCCTTGCTTGTCCTGAACCCCTTGGGCATCTCCCCGTGGCCCCTCTGCTCGCCCCTCCCTTTGTGTGGAGCAGCCTCTCCAGGTCTGCCTGAGTTCCTCCCCCCACTGCCCAGATCTGCTCACACCCACTCTGAGCAGAGCCCTCACACCCCAGTGTGGATTCACTTCTCCCCCTTTACTTTCCATCTGCCTGATCTGGCTTCCTTTTCCTTCTTGTCCTCAGCACTTGTGCTCAGGTTAATTTTCCATATTGTCCATCTCCCACCGTGGAAAGAAATTCTGAGCCTTTGATTCCTCATGGCTGAATTCTTGTGCCCAGAACAATGCCTGCTGTATAGTTGATGCTCAATAAATACCTGTTACAATGGTTAAATGCATAAATGCTGTGAAAAAAATATAGAATGAAAACACATTAAAAGCCATGAGAAGTTTTTTTTTTTTTTTTTAATGTTCAAAGTTACAATTTAGTTGCTATGAAAATAAGCACACTGCTGCTGATCAAACACTTGTATGAAGTACTAATGCTGAAGGGCTAAGATAGCAGGAGGACAACACGTTTTAATTCTTTGGTTTTTCCCCTTTTCTCTCTCTCTATAGGATTTACAGTTTCTGGAGAATGGAGATCTAACTGTCGTAGGAGACCAGGGAACCACACTGAGGGGGGGGCAGAAAGCCCGGGTCAGCCTCGCCAGGTAAATGGCATTTCAGTTGTCATCCTGCCCCTCCTTCTCCATGGCTCCTAGTGGACATGAGCACAGAGACCCTGCTCACCGGGTGGGCCTGTGTCAAGCAGGGTCTTGGCTCTTTCCCTAGGCTCTTGGAATGAATATAAAGAGTTTTCGAACACTGTCACGATTCAGAGATGAGACTCAGGGAGTGTGAAGTGTCCTCTCCTGAAGTTTCTCTACGTTTTCTAGAGCCCTGTATCAGGATGCAGACATCTACCTTCTGGACGATCCACTCAGCACAGTGGATGCAGAAATCAGCAGGCACTTGTTCGAACAGTGAGTTTACTCCTGTTTTCTATCATCTATGCTTTCCAGGAACTCTGTAGAGACCAGGGAAGAGAGCTCAGGAAAGCCTTTGTACTTTGGGAGACTCAGCTCGTTCTGCCTGGTGTCTCTCTCTCCCCTCCCTTCCCCTCACAGAAGTTCCATTATAGAGAAATTTTGCATCATGCTGAGGTCAGGACAGGAAAATAGAGCAGGTGCTTCCACTGTGTGGAGGACAGCAGGGTCTGTGCTTAGGGAGTGAGTGATAGATGGCAGATTTCCCCCTGCTACTCGTAGTTGCTGAATCCAGACCCCAGGGATAAGAAGGATGATGAATAGGGTGGTCTGGTGGTCTAGTGTTTAAGAATCTGCCTTGCAATGCAGTGGACATGGGTTTTATCCCTGTTGGAGGACTAAGATCTCTTATGCCATGGAGTAACTAAGCCCCTGGGTCACAAATGTTGAGCCTGTATGCTCCAGAGCCTGCACACACAGCTTGAGAGTCTGCATTGAAATAAAAGATGCTGCATAAAATAACTAAGACCTGACACAGCTCAATAAATAAACAAATATTTAAAAAGAAGAAAGATGATGCATGCTTTTAATTTTTTTTCTTCTTCTTTTATTTATTTATTTATTTTGATTTAAGTGTCAGGGGGAAATGTTCTGCATAATCTTGAGTCTAGAGTGACCTTGTGAAATTACAGGAGGCTCACCCTGCCTCTGGCATCACATGTTCTATGCGCACAGCCCTGTGGTTTAGACATAGCCTTTTCTTAAAGTTGTCCAGGGCACAAGACCTCAGACTTCCCCCAGTCATCCATGCTGGTCCCAAACTCACCTCCAGTGCTTGGCTCATGCTGTCCCCTCTGCCTGACATCTCTTTTCTCCTCTCCTCACCTTCTAGTTCTTTTTTTATTCCCTCTGTGTAAGACTTTAGAGGTTTTTTTCTTTTTTTTTTTTTTTTTTTTGGAAGCTAATTACTTTACAATATTGTATTGGTTTTGCCATACATTGACATGAGTCCACCACAGGTGTACATGTGTTCCCCATCCTGAACCCCCCTCCAACCTCCCTCCCTCCCCATCCCATCCCTCACTGGGATGACCCAGAGGGATACATACCTTTTAAATTGGAGAATGGGACTAAATGACCTGCTACTTGGCTGCCAGTTCTTTTCCTCCATCATTTGTTCAAGGCCCATTAGAAGCCAAGTTTTTAGTACTGGCATGTGACTTCTGTGGAAGGGCCTTGTTGGTTTATTTTGCTTGTCATTCCGTTGGTTTGAAATTCTTACTAATGTCTAGAATTTCAAAGTGATTTATTCCTCACCAGCATATGGCCTCAAACATTAACATTGCTTCATTGATGCTTAATAGAATGAATACTTAGACCCACATGTAGGATTAACTTGAATTTAAAACTAGGTATCTAGAATCTGACTCTTAATTTGTGTCTGAAATTTTTGTTGGTAGTTCTTGTTAGACCACTGAATCCCTGAGGTAGAAAGACTCTGATGCTTTTCTGTGTATAATGTGTCCTAATACATGCTGACCGAGACCTCTGGTGGAGTCTAGATGGGTCTTTCTGAAAGTCTCACAAACTTGCTTTTTCTGAAGCAGCATCCACATCTACTCCGTCTTGCTGTTGTTCACCTTGGTGAAGCCAATGAGTCCTTCCAGCTGCACTTATTAAAGCCATGCTGTGTGCCCTGAGATCGATGTCCTTAGAGATGTCATTGCACAAAACCTCTTAGTTTACAAAGCAAGATGGTCAGCCAGGAGAGGAGAAGACCCACACTGGGCAGAATTAAGGGAGACTAGGACACTCAGCTCTCATTCCTGCCTGTAAGGAACCTGTCTCTACATGGAGCTTGTTAAGACAGAGAGCTGGGAAAAGGTCAGCAGCTCAGTTCAGTTCAGTCACTGAGTTGTGTTTGACTCTTTGTGACCCCATGGACTGCAGCATGCCAGGCCTCCCTGTCTATTACCAAATCCCAGAGTTTACTCAAACTCATGTCCTGCGGGGAGCGAGCTCCGCCCCTGGCAAAGGTCATGAGGAAGGAGGCTTGGCATACGCAAAGGCGGGATCAAGCCTCAGGAGTCTCCCTGGAAATTCTCGAGCATATACCCCCAAAACCAGAGTCTGCCTACTTTCTGCTTTGTGCTTTCACCTACACCTCTGACTTTACAGGGGGGGCTGTCCCCCACTACCTCTCTGAAAAAAGAGTTAGCTTACAGCTCCAGTTAATAATTCCTGGGTGTGACAGTGTTTCAACCTACAAACTCCC
>NW_011481528.1:4583-5995 GCF_000754665.1 Bison bison bison | reverse complement strand
CATTCTTTGGCATTGCCTTTCTTTGGGATTGGAATGAAAACTGACCTTTTCCAGTCCTGTGGCCAATGCTGAGTTTTCCAAATTTGCTGGCATGTTGAGTGCAGCACTTTCATGGCATCATCTTTCAAGATTTGTAATAGCTCAACTGGAATTCCATCACCTCCACTAGCTTTGTTCGTAGTGATGCTTTATAAGGCCAACTTGACTTCACATTCCAGGATATCTGGCTCTAGGTGAGTGATCATACCATCGTGATTATCTGGGTCATGAAGATCTTTTGTGTACAATTATTCTGTGTATTCTTGCCAACTCTTCTTAATATCTTGTGCTTCTGTTAGGTCCATACCATTTCTGTCCTTTATCGAGCTCATCTTTGCATGAAATGTTCCCTTGGGATCTCTAATTTTCTTGAAGAGATCTCTAGTCTTTCCCATTCTGTTGTTTTCCTCTATTTCTTTGCATTGACTGCTGAGGAAGGCTTTCTTATCTCTTCTTGCTATTCTTTGGAACTCTGCATTCAGATACTTTTATCTTTCCTTTTCTCCTCTGCCTTTCACTTCTCTTCTTTCACAGTTATTTTTAAGGCCTCCCCAGACAGCCATTTTACTTGTTTGCATTTCTTTTCCATGGGATGGTCTTGTCCCTGTTTTCTGTACAATGTCACAAACCTCAGTCCATAGTTCATCCGGCACTCTATCAGATCTAGGCCCTTAAATCTATTTCTCACTTCCACTGTATAATCATAAGGGATTTGATTTAGGTCATACCTGAATGGTCTAGTGGTTTTCCCTACTTTCTTCAATTTCAGTTTGAATTTGGCAATAAGGAGTTCATGATCTGAGCCACAGTCAGCTCCTGGTCTTGTTTTTGTTGACTGTATATTTGATTTTGGTGTTGATCATCTGGTGATGACCATGTGTAGAATCTTCTCTTCTTTTGTTAGAAGAGGGTGTTTGCTATGACCAGTGCATTTTCTTGGCAAAACTCTATTAGTCTTTGGCCTGCTTCACTCTGTATCCCAAGGCCAAGTTTGCCTGTTACTCCAGGTGTTTCTTGACTTCCTACTTTTGCATTCCAGTCCCCTATAATGAAAAGGACATCTTTTTCAGGTGTTAGTTCTAAAAGGTTACCCGGAGAAATATCAATAACCTCAGACATGCAGATGACACCACCCTAACGGCAGAAAGTGAAGAGGAGCTAAAAAGCCTCTTGATGAAGGTGAAAGAGGAGAGTGAAAAAGTTGGTTTAAAACTCAACATTCAGAAAATGAAGATTATGGCATCTGGTCCCATAATTTCATGGGAAATAGATGGGGAAACAGTGGAAACAGTGTCAGACTTTATTTTTTTTGGTCTCCAAAATCACTGCAGATTGTGACTGCAGCCATGATATTAAAAGACGCTTACACCTTG
>NW_011481528.1:0-311 GCF_000754665.1 Bison bison bison | reverse complement strand
ATTTGCTGGCATATTGAGTGCAGCACTTTCACGGCATCATCTTTCAGGATTTGAAATAGCTCAACTGGAATTTCATCACCTCCACTAACTTTATTTATAGTGATGCTTTCTAGTGCCCCCTTGACTTCACATTCCAGGATGTCGGGCTCTAGGTCAGTGATCATACCATCATGATTATCTGGGTTGTGAAGATCTTTTTTGTACAGTTCTTCTGTGTATTCTTGCCATCTCTTCTTAATATCTTGTGCTTCTGTTAGGTCCATACCATTTCTGTCCTTTATTGAGCTCATCTTAGCATGAAATGTTCCTTT
>NW_011481527.1:9437-10642 GCF_000754665.1 Bison bison bison | reverse complement strand
GAGTGAACTCCGGGAGTTGGTGATGGACAGGGAGGCCTGGCGTGCTGTGATTCATGGGGTCGCAAAGAGTCAGACACGACTGAGCGACTGAACTGAACTGAACTGAATATACATGTTTCAGTGCTGTTCTCTCAAATTATCCCACCCTCACCTTCGTCCAGAGTCCAAAAGCCTGTTCTTTTCATCTGTGTCTCTTTTGTTGCCCTGCATGTTGGATCGTCATTAACTGTCTTTCTACATTCCATATATACGCATTAATATACAGTATTTGTATTTCTCTTTCTGACTTACTTCACACTGTATACTAGGCTCTAGTTTCATCCACCTCAGTAGAACTGACTCAAATGCGTTCCTTTTTATAGCTAAGTAATATTGCATTGTGTATATGTACCACAATTTCCTTATCCATTCATCTGCTGATAGACATCTAGGTTGCTTCCATGTCCTCCTGCTGCTGCTGCTGCTGCTGCTGCTAAGTCGCTTCAGTCGTGTCCAACTCTTAGTGACCCCACAGACTGCAGCCTACCAGGCTCCTCCATCCATGGGATTTTCCAGGCAAGAGTACTGGAGTGGGGTGCCATTGCCTTCTCCAGCTTCCATGTCCTAGCTATTGTAAATAGTGCTGTAATGAACATTGGGGTACATGTGTCTCTTTCAATTCTGGTTTCCTATAAGAGTTATTTTAATTGAATCTCCAAAGTCTGTTGAAAGGAAATCTAAGCCACCATGCAGTATAGGTATGAATCCTTAACTCTTATCTTTTATTAATTTTAAGTTTCCAAAACAATGATTTATGATAGAGAGTAGAAGAGAAAGTCCAGCCTTGGTGCTTTGTTGGCCCTCAAGGAGAAGTATCACAGAATTTTCAGAAACAGATGTACTCATAATTATGCACATCTTTGCCACAAGTTTAAGGAAAATGGACTGGGTTAGTTTGTTTTATCAGAAGCTTGATCAAAGTACAAGTAGAGCACATATGATATATGGCATGTGAAAATTTCACTATTGTTTAGATCTCAATTTTCTACCAAATTAATCTATAAATTTCATATAACACTAATCCAAAGCTCAAGAGTGGTCACTTGACCATCTAGTTTAGAAGATAGTATGTTAGTCACTCAGGCGTTTCTGACTCTTTGCGACCTCATGGAGTGCAGCTCTCCAGGCTCCTCTGTCCATGGAATTCTCCAGGCAAGACTATCGGA
>NW_011481527.1:4120-6391 GCF_000754665.1 Bison bison bison | reverse complement strand
ATATGTCATGCTACTTTCTCAATTCATCGTATTCTCTCCTTCCTCCACTGTGCCCACAAGTCTTTTCTCTACATCTAGTCTCTATTCCTTCCTGCAAATAGCTTCATCAGTACTATTTTTCTAGATTCCATATATATGCATTAATATATATTTGTTTTTCTCTTTCTGACTTACTTCATTCTGTATAAAGGCTCAGAGTTCATCTGCCTCACTACAACTGGCTCAAATTTGTTCCTTTTTATGGCTGAGTAATATTCCATTGTGTATATGTACCACATAGTCTTTATCCATTCATTTACTGATAGACATTTAGGTTGCTTCCATGTCCTGGCTATTGTAAATAGTGCTACAATGAACATTGGGGTATACCTGTATCTTTTGAATCATGGTTTTCTCAGGGTACATGCCTAGGAGTGGGTTTGCTGAGTCATATGGTAGTGCTATTTTTAGTGTTTTAAAGGAACCTCCATACTGTTCTCCATAGTGGGTATATCAATTTACATTCTCACCAACAGTGCAAGAGGGTTTCCTTTTCTCCACACCCTAACCAGCATGTATTGTTTGTGGATTTTTTTTGATGATGGCAATTGTGACCAGTGTGAGATGATACCTCATTGTAGTTTTGATTTGTATTTCTCTAATAATTAGTGATGTTGAGCATCCATTCATGTGTTTGTTGCCTTTCTGTATATCTTCTTTGGAGAAATGTCAAGTATTTAAGTCTTCTGCCTATTTTTTGAAAAGTTATTTATGTATTTATTTATTTGGCTATGTTGAGTCTTATTTGATGGTCACGGGATCTTCGTTGCAGCACAGGCTTCTGTAGTGTGACACACAAGCTCCAGAGGGTACAGACTCTAGTTGCAGTGCCTGGGCTCCAGAGAATGTGGACTTTAGAGCACATGGGCTCTATAGTTGCATCACATAGGCTTAGTTGCTCCCACAACATGTGGGATCTTAGTTCCCTGACTGGGGATCAAACCTGAATCCCCTGCATTGAAAGATGGATTCTTAACCACTGAACCACCAGGGAAGTCCCCTTTCACCCATTAAAAAAATTTTTTTATTTGGCTGTGCTGTGTCTTAGTTGCAGCACATGGGATCTTTGCTGTGTCATGTGGGATCTAGTTCCCTGACCAGGGGTCGAACCCATGTCTCCTGAAAGATGGATTCTTAACCACTGGACCACCAGGGAAGTCCCCACTTTACTTTTCTTTAATTTCTATTGATTTTCTGTTGGAGTATAATTGCTCTACAACGTTGCATTAGTTTCTGCTGTACAGCAAAGTAAATCAACTATATGCATACATATATCCCCTCCCTTTTCAACCTCCCTTATCCCACCCATCTAAGTCACCACAGAGCATCAAACTGAGCTCCCTGTAGTATATAACAGGTTTGCACTAGCTATCTAGTTTACACATGGCGGTCTATATGTGTCCATTCTAATCTCCTAATTTATCCCATCCTCCCCTTCCCACCCTGTGCCCACATATCCGTCCTCTATGTCTGTGGCTCTGTTCCTGCCTTTCAGATAGGTTCATCTGTACCATTTTTCTAGATTCCACATATATGCATTAATGTATGATATTTTTTTTTTCTTTTTCACTCTGTATGACAGATTCTAGGTCCATCCACATCAGTACAAATGACCCAATTTTGTTCCTTTTATGGCTAAGTAATATTCCACTGTACATATGAACCACATCTTTACCTCTCAATGGACATTTAGGTTGCTTCCATGCCCAGACTATTATAAATAGTGTTGCAGTGAACACTGGGGTACATGTGTCTTTTTGCATTATGGTTTTCTCAGGGTATATGCCCAGTACTGAGATTGCTAGGTCATATGGTAGTTCTTTTTTTTTTTTCAGTTTTATTTTATTTTTTAATTGGAGGATAATTGCTTTACAATATTGTATTGGTTTCTGCTGTACAACAATGTGAATCAGTCATAATTTTATGTATGTCCCCTCTTGAACCTGCTTCCATCCCACCCCTCTAGGTTGTCAGAGAGTACCAGGCTGAGCTCCCTGTGTTATACAGAAGCTTCCCACTAGCTATCTATTTTACACATGATGTATATATGGGGCTTCCCTGGTGGATCAGTGGTAAAAAATCTGCCTGCGATGCAGGAGACACAAGAGATGTGGGTTCGATCCCTGGGTTGGGAAGATCCCTGGAGGAGGAAATGGCAACCCACTCCAGTATTCTTGCCTGGAGAATCCCATGGACAGAGGAGCCTGGTGGGCGACAGTCCATGAGGTCACA
>NW_011481527.1:0-648 GCF_000754665.1 Bison bison bison | reverse complement strand
TTTACTAGCATGTGAGATGAGTGCAATTGTGTGGTAGTTTGAGCATTCTTTGGCATTGCCTTTGTTTGGCATTGGAATGAAAACTGACCTTTTCCAGTCCTGTGGCCACTGCTGAGTTTTCCAAATTTTCTGGCATAATGAGTGCAGCACTTTCACAGATCATCTTTCAGGATTTGAAATAGCTCCACTGGAATTCCATCGCCTCCACTAGCTTTGTTCATAGTGATGCTTTCTAAGGCCCACTTGACTTCACATTCCAGGATGTCTGGCTCTAGGTGAGTGATCACACCATCATGATTATCTGGGTCGTGAAGATCTTTTTTGTACCAGTTCTTCTGTGTATTCTTGCCACCTCTTCTTAATATCTTCTGCTTCTGTTAGGTCTATACCATTTCTGTCCTTTATTGAGCCCATCTTTGCATGAAATGTTCCCTTGATAGCTCTAATTTTCTTGAAGAGATCTCTAGTCTTTCCCATTCTATTGTTTTCCTCTATTTCTTTGCATTGATCACTGAGGAAGGCTTTCTTATCTCTCCTTGCTATTCTTTGGAACTCTGCATTCAAATGGGTATATCTTTCCTTTTCTCCTTTGCTTTTCACTTCCTTTCTTTTCCCAGCTATTTGTAAGGCCTCCCCAGACAGCCATTT
>NW_011481526.1:24576-25066 GCF_000754665.1 Bison bison bison | reverse complement strand
TAGGAAACACCCTCTTCCAACAACAAAAGAGAAGACTCTACACATAGACATCATCAGATGGTCAACACCAAAATCAGACTGATTATCTTCTTTGCAGCCAAAAATGAAGAAGCTCTATACAGTCAACAAAAACAAGACCAGGAGCTGACTGTAGCTCAGATCATGAACTCCTTATTGCCAAATTCAGACTGAAATTGAAGAAAGTAGGGAAAACCACTAGACCATTCATTTCAGTTCAGTCGCTCAGTCGTGATCGACTATTTGCAAACACATGAATCACAGCACGCAAGACCTCCCTGTCCATCACCAACTCCCAGAGTTCACTCAGACTCACGTCCATCGAGTCAGTGATGCCATCCAGCCATCTCATACTCTGTCATCCCCTTCTCCTCCTGTCCCCAATCCCTCCCAGCATCAGAGTCTTTTCCAATGAGTCAACTCTTCACATGAGGTGGCCAAAGTACTGGACTTTCAGTCTTTAGCATCATTC
>NW_011481526.1:19989-20415 GCF_000754665.1 Bison bison bison | reverse complement strand
TGCATCAAACCTGGACTGGCGATTCATTTCTTATATGATATTATACATGTTTTAATGCCATTGTCCCAAATCATACCCCCCTCCCTCTCCCACAGAGTCCACAAGGCTGTTCTATACATCTGTGTCTCTTTTGCTGTCTCGCATACAGGGTTGTCATTACCATCTTTCTAAATTCCATATATATGTGTTAGTATACTGTATTGGTGTTTTTCTTTCTGGCTTACTTCATTCTGTATAATCGGCTCCAATTTCATGCACCTCATTAGAACTGATTCAAATGTATTCTTTTTAATGGCTGAGTAATACTCCATTGTGTATATGTACCACAGCTTTCTTATCCATTCATCTGCTGATGGACATCTTGGTTGCTTCCATGTCCTGGCTAGTATAAACAGTACTGCAAACAACATTGGGGTACACATGTCT
>NW_011481526.1:19384-19889 GCF_000754665.1 Bison bison bison | reverse complement strand
GTTTTTTAAGGAATCTCCATACTGTTATCCATAGTGGCTGTACTAGTTTGCATTCCCACCAACAGAGTAAGAGGGTTCCCTCTTCTCCACACTCACTCTAGCATTGATTGCTTGTAGACGTTTGGATCGCAGCCATTCTGACTGGCATGAAATGGTACCTCATTGTGGTGTTGATTTGCATTTCTCTGATAATGAGTGATGCTGAGCATCTTTTAATGTGTTTGTTAGACATCTGTATGTCTTCTTTGGAGAAATGTCTATTTAGTTCTTTGGGCCATTTTTTTTTATTGGGTCATTTATTTTTCTGGAATTGAGCTACAGGAGTTGCTTGTTTATTTTTGAGATTAGTTGTTTGTCAGTTTCTTCATTTCCTATTATTTTCTCCTATTCTGAAGGCTGTCTTGTCACCTTACTTATAGTTTCCTTTGTTGTGCAGAAGCTTTTAATTTTAATTAGATCCCATTTGTTTATTTTTGCTTTTATTTCCAATATTCTGGGAGGTGGG
>NW_011481526.1:16124-17074 GCF_000754665.1 Bison bison bison | reverse complement strand
ATTTTTCTAAGAATTTGTCCCTTTCTTCCAGGTTGTCCATTTTATTGGCATATAATTGTTGATAGTAGTCTCTTAAGATCCTTTGTATTTCTGTGTTGTCTGTTGTCATCTCTCAATTTTCATTTCTAATTTTATTGATTTGAGTTTTCTCCCTTTGTTTCATGATGAGTCTGTCTAATGGTTTGTCAGTTTTATTTATCCTTTCAAAGAATCAGCTTTTGGCTTTGTTGATTTTTGCTATGGTCTCTTTTGTTTCTTTTGCATTTATTTCTGCCCTAATTTATAAGATTTCTTTCCTTCTATTAACCCTGGGGTTCTTCAGTTCTTCCTTGTCTAGTTGCTTTAGCTGTAGAGTTAAGTTATTTATTTGACTTTTTTCTTGTTTCGTGAGGTATGCCTGTATTGCTATGAACTTTCCCCTTAGTACTGCTTTTACAGTGTTCCATAGGTTTTGCATTGTTGTGTTTTCATTTTCATTTGTTTCTATGCATATTTTGATTTTTTTATTTCTTCTGTGATTTGTTGGTTATTCAGCAGCATGTTGTTCAGCCTCCACACGTTGGAATTTTTAATATTTTTTCTCCTGTAATTTATATCTAATCTTACTTCACTGTGGTCAGAAAAGATGCTTGGAATGATTTCAATTTGTTTTTTTAATTTACCAAGGCTAGATTTATGGCCCAGGATGTGATCTATCCTTGAGAAGGTTCCATGTGTGCTTGAGAAAAAGGTGAAATTCGTTGTTTTGGGGTGAAATGTCCTATAGATTATCAATTAGGTCTAACTGGTCTATTGTATCATTTAAAGTTTGTGTTTCATTTTTAATTTTCTGTTTAGTTGATCTATCCACAGGTGTGAGTGGGGTATTAAAGTCTCCTACTATTATTGTGTTATTGTTAATTTCCCCTTTCATACTTGTTAGCATTTGTCTTACATATTGCGGTGCTCCT
>NW_011481526.1:14283-16024 GCF_000754665.1 Bison bison bison | reverse complement strand
CATTTGATCATTATGTAGTGTCCTTCTTTGTCTCTTTTTACAGCCTTTGTTTTAAAGTCTATTTTATCTGATATGAGTATTGCTACTCCTGCTTTCTTTTAATCTCTATTTCCATGGAATATCTTTTTCCAGCCCTTCACTTTCAGTCTTTATGTGTCCCCTGTTTTGAGATGGGTCTCTTGTAGACAATGTATATAGGGGTCTTGTTTTTGTATCCATTCACCCAGTCTCTGTCCTTTGGTTGGGGCATTCAACCCAGTTACGTTTAAGGTAATTATTGATAAGTATGATCCCATTTCCATTTAGTTTATTGTTTTGAGTTTGAGTTTATACACCCTTTCTGTTTTTCCTGTCTAGAGAATATCCTTTAGAGTTTGTTGGAGAGCTGGTTTGGTGGTGCTGAATTCTCTCAGCTTTTGCTTGTCTGTAAAGCTTTTGATTTCTCCTTCATATTTGAATGAGTCCTTGCTGGGTACAGTAATCTGGGCTATAGGTTATTTTCTTTCATCACTTTAAGTATGTCTTGCCATTCCCTCCTGGCCTGAAGAGTTTCTATTGAAAGATCAGCTGTTATCCTTAATGGGAATCCCCTTGTGTGTTATTTGTTGTTTTTCCCTTGCTGCTTTTAATATTTGCTCTTTGTGTTTGATCTTTGTTAATTTGACTAATATGTGTCTTGGGGTGTTTTGCCTTGGGTTTATCCTGTTTGGGACTCTCTGGGTTTCTTGGACTTGGGTGATTATTTCCTTCCTCATTTTAGGGAAGTTTTCAATGATTATCTCTTCAAGTATATTCTCATGGCCTTTCTTTATGTCTTCTTCTTCTGGGACTCCTATGATTCGAGTATTGTGGCGTTTTATATTGTCCTGGAGGTCTCTGAGATTGTCCTTATTTCTTTTAATTAGTTTTTCTTTTTTCCTCTCTGATTCATTTATTTCTACCATTCTGTCTTCTATTTCACTAATCCTATCTTCTGCCTCCATTATTCTATTTGTTGTCTCCAGAGTGTTTTTTTTTTTTTTATCTCATTTATTGCACTATTCATTATGTATTGACTCTTTTTTATTTCTTCTAGGTCCTTGTTAATCCTTTCTTGCATTTTCTCAATCCTTGCCTCCAGGATATTTATCTGTGGTTATATTTTTATTTCAAGATCTTGGATAATTTTCACTATCATTATTCGGAATTCTTTATCAGGTAGATTCTCTATCTCTTCCTCTTTTGTTTGGTTTGTTGGGCATTTGTCCTGTTCCTTTACTTGCTGAGTATTCCTCTGTCTCTTCATCTTGTTTATATTGTTGAGTTTGGGGTGGCCTTTCTGTATTCTGGCAGTTTGTGGAGTTCTCTTTATTGTGGAGTTTCCTCGCTGTGGGTGGGGTTTTATCAGTGGCTTGTCAAGGTTTCTTGGTTAGGGCAGGTTGTGTCTGTGTTCTAGTGGGTGGAGCTGGATTTCTCTCTGGAGTGCAATGAAGTGTCTAATAACGAGTTATGAGATGTCAATGGATTTGGAGTAACTTAGGGCAGCCTGTATATTGAAGCTCAGTGCTGTGTTCCTGTGTTCCTGGAGAATTTGTGTGGTATGTCTTGCTCTGGAACTTGTTGGCCCTTGGGTGGTTCTTGGGTTCAGTGTAGGTATGGAGGCATATGATGAGCTCCTATTGCTTAATGTTCCCTGGAGTCAGGTGTTCTATGATGTTCTCAGGATTTGGACTTAAGCCTCCTGCTTCTGGTTTTCAGTCTT
>NW_011481526.1:13789-13925 GCF_000754665.1 Bison bison bison | reverse complement strand
AAGAAAATAATGATTCTAAAAATAGTAAAAATATATATAGGACTTTCTCTGGTGTTGTTGTGGGCAGTGTGGGGTCAGTTCATTTTCGGATAGTTTCTTGGTCTGGCTTATATTTCTCAAGATCTATAGGCCCCTT
>NW_011481526.1:11241-12162 GCF_000754665.1 Bison bison bison | reverse complement strand
CTCTAGGTTGCTCCGCCAGAAACCGTCTGAGGCCGGCCCTGGGCTGCATGCACCTCCCAGATCTAAGCCACTCAGGTTCAGGCACTCGGGTAGTCCTCAGAGGCGCAGACTCCGTGGGCCTGCGTTTTGTGCCTTTCCCAGCTCCAAGCAGCTTGGATGATGAAGTGTTTGGCGAATGCAGTAACTGCGACTTATCACCTCTCCCGTCTCTGCCACTCAGTTTTCTGGGTGCACAACCAGCACACCTTCTCAGGCGGATGACTGTCCAGAACCCCAAGAAGTCTTAGTAAGCAAAGAAGCCTGCTTGCAGTTTGGTAGATAATGTCTCTCTGGGGCTGCGATTGACCCCTTTCGGTTCTGGCTGCCTGCCACCAGAGGGGGATGGTCTGCAGCTGGCTAGTTCTGTTCAGTCCTTTGTTCTGTGCGTGGGCCTGGTGGTATCTTAGGGCTTTTCACGTGGCAGCTATCCCACAGTCTGGTTTGCTAGCCCAAATTAGTTCACTCTGATTACCCTTGGGGGCATTCAGGCTCCACCTTTACTCTAAGCAATGCAGCCCGCACCTCCCTGCCCAGTCCCCACTTGCTAGTGGCAGGCACAGGCGTCTGCGCTGCTTCTCTGCTGGGGGAGTTACCACCTGGCTCATAATCTGTGGGTTTTAATTATTTACTCATTATTCCTCCCTGTTATGTTGCCCTCTGTGCTTCAAAGGCTTGGCACAGACTTGCCAATGAGAGTGTTTCCTGGTGTTTGAAAACTTTTTTCTTTTTAAGACTCCCTTCCCAGGACGGAGCTCCATCCCTATCTCTTTTGTCTCTCTCTCTCTCTTTTTTTTTTTTTTTTGGCTTTTATAGTTTTCCTACCTCCTTTCGAAGAGAATGGGCTGCTTTTCTGGGTGCCTGATGTCCTCTGCCAGCATTCAG
>NW_011481526.1:9354-11141 GCF_000754665.1 Bison bison bison | reverse complement strand
ACTGGGCACCTACTGACCTGGGGAGTTCTTCTTTCAGTATCCTATCATTTTGCCTTTTCATACTGTTCATAGGGTTCTCAAGGCAAGAATTCTGAAGTGGTTTGCCATTCCCTTCTCCTATGGACCACATTCTGTCAGACCTCTCCACCATGACCTGCCCATCTTGGGTGGCCCCACAGAGCATGGGTTAGTATCATTGAGTTAGACAAGGCTGTGGTCCGTGTGATTAGATTGACTAGTTTTCTGTGATTATGGTTCAGTGTGTCTGCCTTCTGATGCCCTCTCGCAACACCTACCACCTTATTTGGGTTTCTCTTACCTTGGATGTGGGGTGTCTCTTCAAGGCTGTTCCAGCAAAGCGCAGCCACTGTTCCTTACCTTGGACGAGTGGTATCTCCTCACTACTGCCCCTCCTGACCTTGAAAATGGAGTAGCTCCTGTTGGCCCTCCTGCACTCGTGAAGCAACTAGTGTGTGGGATGACTGCAGTTGTGTGGTAGTTTGAGCATTCTTTTGCATTGCCTTTCTTTGGGATTGGAATGAACACTGACCTTTTCCAGTCCTGTAGCCACTGCTGAGTTTTCCAAACTAGCTGGCATATTGAGTGCAGCACTTTCACAGCATCGTCTTTCAGGATTTGAAATAGCTCAACTTGAATTCCATCACCTCCACCAGCTTTGTTCGTAGTGATGATTCTTAAGGCCCACTTGAGGTCACTTTCCAGGATGTCTGGCTCTAGGTGAGTGATCACACCTTTGTGATTATCTGGGTCATGAAGATATTTTTTGTACAGTTCTTCTGTGTATTTTTTCCACTGCTTCTTAATATCTTCTGCTTCTGTTAGGTCCCTAACATTTCCATCATTTATTGAGCCCATCTTTGTATGAAGTCTTCCCTTGGTATCTCTAATTTTCTTGAAGAGATCTCTAGTCATTCCCATTCTATTGTTTTCCTCTATTTCTTTGCATTGATCACTGAGAAAGGCTTTCTTATTTCTCCTGAAGGGAGGAAGGGATGGAGCCAAAGCAAAAACAGCATCCAGTTGTGGACGGGACTAGTGATAGAAGCAAGGTCCAATGCTGTAAGAGCAATATTGCATAGGAACCTGGAATGTTAGGTCCATGAATCAGGGTAAATTGGATGTGGTCAAGCAGGAGATGGCAAGAGTGAAAATTGACATTCTAGGAGTCAGCAAACAAAGATGGACTGGAATGGGTGAATTTAACTCAGATGACAATTATATCTACTAACTGGGGGCAGGAATCCCTTAGAAGAAATGAAGTAGCCATCATGGCCAACAAAGGAGTCCATAATGCAGTACTTGGATGCAATCTGAAAAACGACAGAATGATCTCTGTTCATTTCCAAGGCAAACCATTCAATATCACAGTAATCCAAGTCTATGCCCCAACCAGTAACGCTGAAGAAGCTGAAGTTGAACAGTTCTATGAAAACCAAAAGACCTTCTAGAACTAACACCCACAAAAGATGTCCTTTTCGTTATAGGTGACTGGAATGCAAAAATAGGAAGTCAAGAAAACCTGGAGTAACAGGCAAATTTGGCCTTGGATTACAGAATGTAGCAGGGCAAAGGCTAATAGAGTTCTGCCAAGAGAACACACAGTCATAGTAAACCCCCTCTTCCAACAACACAAGAGAAGACCCTACACATTGACATCACCAGATGGTCAATGACAAAATCAGATTTATTATATTCTTTGCAACCAAAGATGGAGAAGCTCTATACAGTCAGCAATAACAAGACTGGGAGCTGACTGTGGCCTAGAT
>NW_011481526.1:8845-9254 GCF_000754665.1 Bison bison bison | reverse complement strand
GATCTGATAAGTAGAGTGCCTGATGAACTATGGATGAGGTTCGTGACACTGTACAGGAGACAGGGATCAAGACTATTTGCATGGAAAAGAAATACAAAAAAGCAAAATGTCTGTCTGGGGAGGCCTTAGAAATAGAATAAAACTCCTAGAGGAGAACATAGGCAAAACACTCTCTGACATACATCACAGCAGGATTCTCTAAGACCCACCTCCCAGAATATTGGAAATAAAAGCAAAAATAAACAAATGGGACCTAATTAATCTTAAAAACTTCTGCACATCAAAGGAAACTATCAGCAAGGTGAAAAGACAGCTTTCAGAATGGGAGAAAATAATAGCAAATGAAGCAACTGACAAACAAATAATCTCAAAAATATACAAGCAACTCCTACAGCTCAACTCCAGAAAA
>NW_011481526.1:6264-6503 GCF_000754665.1 Bison bison bison | reverse complement strand
AAACAGAGGAAAACAACAGGATGGGAAAGACTAGAGATCTCTTAAAGTAAATTAGAGATACCAAGGGAATATTTCATGCAAAGATGGGCTTGATAAAGGACAGAAACGGTATGGACCTAAGAGAAGCAGAACATATTAAGAAGAGGTGGCAAGAATACACAGAACTGTACAAAAAAAAATCTTCATGACCGAGAAAATCATGATGGTGTGATCACTCACCTAGAGCCTGATATCCTGGA
>NW_011481526.1:4826-6164 GCF_000754665.1 Bison bison bison | reverse complement strand
CTCTTGAGAGTCCCTTGGACTGCAAGGAGATCCAACCAGTCCATTCTGAAGGAGATCAGCCCTGGGATTTCTTTGGAAGGAATGATGCTGAAGCTGAAACTCCAGTACTTTGGCCACCGCCTGCAAAGAGTTGACTCATTGGAAAAGACTCTGATGCTGGGAGGGATCGAGGGCAGGAAGAAAAGGGGACGACAGAGGATGAGATGGCTGGATGGCATCACTGACTCGATGGACTTGAGTTTGAGTGAACTCCGGGTGTTGGTGATGGACACGGAGGTCTGGTGTGCTGCAGTTCATGGTGTCGCAAATATTCGGACACGACTGAGCGACTGAACTTAACTAACTGAACTTTATGTCTGTAAAGCTTTTGTTTTCTCCTTCATTTTATGGTAATTGTTGACAAGTATGATCTGTTGCCATTTATTTTGCTGTTTGGGGTTCAAGTTTATACACCTTTTTTGTGTTTCCTGTCTAGAGAAGATCCTTTAGCATTTGTTGAAAAGCACATTTGTTGGTACTGAATTCTCTCGGCTTTTGCTTGTCTGTAAAGCTTTTGATTTCTGTTTCCTATTTGAATGATATTCTTGCTGGGTACAGTAATCTGGGTTGTAGGTTTTTCTCTTTCATCACTTTAAATATGCCCTGTCATTCCCTTCTGGCCTGAAGAGTTTCTATTGAAAGATCAGCTCGTTGTGTATATGGGAATTCCCTTGTGTTTTATTCATTGTTTTCCCCTTGCTGCTTTTAATATTTGTTCATTATATTTGATCTTTGTTAATTTGATTAATATGTGTCTTGGGGTGTTTTGCCTTGGGTTTATTCTGTTTGGGACTCTCTGAGTTTCTTTGACTTTTGTGGCTATTTTCTTCCGCATTTTAGGGAAGTGTTCAACTATTATCTCCTCAAGTATTTTTATGGCCTTTCTTTTTGTTTTCTTCTTGGAATCCTATGATTCCAATGCTGGCATGATTCACATTATTCCAGAGGTATTTGAGGTTGTCCTCATTTATTTTAATTCTTTTTTTCTTTTTTTTTTCTCTCTACTTCATTTATTTCCATCATTCTATTTTCCACCTCACTTATCCTATCTTATGCCTCAATTATTCTACTGCTTGTTCCTTCCAGAGATTTTTTGTTCTCAGTTATTGCATTATTCATTTTTGATTGACTCTTTTTTATTTATTCTAGGTCCTTGTTAAACATTTCTTGAATTTTATCAATCTTTGTTTACAAACTATTTATCTGTAACTCCATTTTGTTCTCAAGAGTTCAGATCATTTTTACTATCAGTATTCTGAATTCTTTTTCAAGTAGACTCCCTATCTCCTCCTCTTTTTT
>NW_011481526.1:3904-4726 GCF_000754665.1 Bison bison bison | reverse complement strand
TGCAATGAAGTGTCCAGTAGTGAGTTTTAAGGTGTCTATAGGTTTGGTGTGACTTGGGCAGCCTGTATTTTAATACTCAGGTTTATGTTCCTGCTTTGCTGAAGAATTAGCATGGTATGTCTTGCTCTGGATCTTGTTGGGTCTTAGGTGCAGCTTTGTTCCAGTGTAGGTATGGAGACTTTTGGATGGGCTCTTGTTGATTAATGTTCCATGGAATCAGGAGTTTTCTGGTCTTCCCAGATTTTGAATTTAAGTGGCCTGCCTTTGGTTTTCAGTCTTATTCTTACAGTAGCCTTAAGAATTCTCAATCCATACTGCACTGATGATAAAACATCTAGGTTAATGGAGAAAAGATTCTCCACAGTGAGGGACACCCAGAGAGGTTGACAGAGTTATGTGAAGAAGAGAAGAGGGAGGAGGAAGATAGAGGTGACCAGGAGGAGAAGCAGGGGAATCAAAAGGGGAGAGAGTGATGTAGCCAGTAATCAAATTCCTATTTGCTTTACATAGCCTGGAACATGCAGAGAAGTTCATGGAGTTACATAGCAAAGAGAAGAGGGACAAAGGATATAGAAGTTACCAGGAGGAGAAGAGGGGGAATCAAAAGGAGAAAGACAAATCTAGCCAAAATCAGTTCCCTAAGTGTTCTCCACAGACCAGAATACCCAAAGAGATTCAAAGAGTTGGGTAGAGAAGATAAGGGGCGGGGAGGAGATAGAGGTGACCTGGGGGAGAAAAAGGAAAGTCAAAAATGGGAGAGGGCAATCAAGCCAGTAATCACACTCCTAAGTAAAAATGGGTACTGAAGATTGGATTCTTAAA
>NW_011481526.1:0-1192 GCF_000754665.1 Bison bison bison | reverse complement strand
CATCTGGTGAGGTCCATGTATAGAGTCTTCTCTTGTGTTGTTGGAAGAGGGTGTTTATTATGACCAGTGCATTTTCTTGGCAAAACTCTATTAGTCCTTGCCCTGCTTCATTCCATATTCCAAGTCCAAATTTTCCTGTTACTCCAGGTGTTTCTTGACTTTCTACTTTTGCATTCCAGTCCTCTATAATGAAAAGGACATGTTTTGGGGGCATTAGTTCTAAAAGGTCTAGACTCTCAAAAATATAATATTAACAAAACAAAACAAAATCACAAAAATTTTAAATATATATATATATATATATGAAATTTACTTTAAAAATAGGGTCATTTTTTGCATGGTATTAGAAGGTTATAAAAATGAAAATTAAAGGAGTAATAAAGGGCTTAATTTTTTTTAATTTAAAAATTAAAAATGATAATAGCAAAATATATCTAGGAATTTCTCTGGAGCTGTTGCAGGCAATGCGGTGTTAGTTCAGTTTCAGATAGGTCCTTGTTCCAGCTTATACTTCTTTTCAAGGTCTATAGGCCCCATCCAGTGTATTCAGTGCTAACTACATGGTTTTAATCTGTTGCACCTGTCACTTCCAAAGCAGCTCCCTCTTTTTATTTTGCCTTCCTCTGTTTGCAAGTCTATTCAGTGTCTAATTTCCGCCCTGACACAAGGGGGTGAAAGTAGTCACATATTTAGTCTCACTTGTTCAGTTGTGCTGTGGGGAGTGAGGAACACTGCAAACAAATATCAGTGGCACATGTCGGGAGTGCTTGCAGTGTCTGGGCCACATTGGGTTTACCCCTGCTCTTGGCATGTGTGCTTTCCCAGTCTACACTGCTCAGGCTCCAGGTTGCTCTGAAGTGGAACTGTCTAAAGTGGGCCATTAGTTGTGTGCATTTCCCAGGACTAGGCCACTCAGGTTCAGGTTCTTGGGTACTTCACAAAGGCACAGAATCTACTGGGCCTGCGTTTTGTGCCCTTCCCAGGTCCAAACAGCTCAGGTGACCAGGTGCTTGGCGAGTTCACTCTCCCAAGATGGGTCTATGTATCTTATCACCTCCCTGGTTCCAGCCGCTCTGTTTCCTGGGTGCGCAGCAGGAGTGCCATCTCAGGTGTGCCGTGTGTTTCCTCCGGGGAGCTGATCTCTGACTGAGACCCTCCTGGTGGATGTCAGCTATCTGGGATCCCAGGAAGA
>NW_011481525.1:7535-11067 GCF_000754665.1 Bison bison bison | reverse complement strand
TTAAGGTCCAAACTAAGGCTAATGCGACTTTTAAAAATGGTTGTTTTGCTTTCTCAATCCAGATTGAGAAGGAAAATAATTAGTCAACCCCCAAAATACCCAACTCTGTAGGCCTCATTTTGGCATGTGTTGCCTCTGGCTCTAGACCTGTCATGAGCATTCCTGTGGCAGTCTCCTGAGCTCCTTTTCCTGAACCTCTGCCATCTAGACCTTGCAGTCAAGAAAGCCCTCCACCGAGGGGCTGGAGACGTGGGTTCTGACCCCCACCCTGCCACTGCCTCCCTCTGAACCCCCAGGCCTGTCCCTCCATCTCTCAGGATGCCCTCACTGTGACTTGAGAGGGTCTGAGTCTGCTGTGAGCTGTGCTTTGGCAGGATTGGGTGGGTGCTTGGAGAACAGCCTGGCCTCCTTTGCTTAGGCAGTGGGAGCAGGTGGGCCAGTGATAGGCCCCAAATGCACAGGAGGGGGCTTTGAGGCTGAGCTGAGGCTTCTGCAATAGCAGGCTGCTCTTGCTGCTCTCCCTTCCGCCCACTTTCTCTCCCATCATGGCTGAACCTCCGTCCTTCTGCCTCCAGCAGAGGGAAGGAAGAAGGGAGGGCTGGAGAGCCAGTTTCATTTTCATTCTCTCTCTCTTTTTGTCATAGTGCTAAGCTGCTTTGGGCTGCAGTACCTGTGCCTAACCCCACCTTCCCTTTTGGGTGCCCCCTTCCATCCTTGAAGTATTGTCTCTTTCAGAAGCACCCCCTGAATGCTTATGGTGTGGAGGGGGTATCAGAGCCAGCTGAGGGAGAGAGGCCAAGCTGGGGGAAACGAAGTGCTACCTAGCTCTGGCATGACAGAAGGAAGCCACAGCTGTAGCAATGAAAAGCACTGGTTTTGGAATCAGACAAACATAGACTTGAATCCCGACTCCACTACTTATTATTATTTGTGTGACTCTAGGTAAATCACATTACTGCTCTGAGCCCAGTTTTCACACCTATACAATCAGAAGAATAATAATGAACTTGCACAGCTGTTATGAAGATAACACAAGTCCTGGACCATTATAGGTGCTTAATAATCACTTTATCATTTTTGCATTATTAGAAGGCAGAAATACTAAAGACCAAATAAAGCCTGCTTCAATGATTGAAAGGAGAGGGAGGTTAGAAAGCAGCATTTGCCCTTGTCACTCCTTAGGCCGAGCCCCAGGGCCTCCCCTGCAATTATACAATGAAGTTCACACTCTTGTTCAGTGCTGTTTTTGTTGTAGTTTCTGCCTGTCTTTTTTTCTTTAAAATAAAAAATGTAAAGCGATAATTGCCTCTTTATTTTCTGAAGAAGAAATTTGAAAAGGGATAGGCAAATATTTCCTTTGAAGTACATAGCGATCTTCATCATCATCATCATTGTCATTCCAGGACTTTTCAGTGAGTAGTGGTAACAAATGACTAGAGGAAGAGTAATCATCAACAGAAAGATAACTGGCAACTGAAACCACCATGGCTTTCATTTTGTTTCCCCACCACCATTTTGGCCTGTGGATCACGTGGATCCATTCAGTGTCATGTGGATCTGTTGCTAAACATGTTATCCAACAAGGTTTCTGATTTGTCCTGAGGTTCATCTAATTGTTATTCTCTTTAATTAATCTTATAAGATTTTCTTGGATATCACTATTACCTCCTCCATATGACTTCTGTCCTTGCCTATTTGTCTTTTCTAGGTCTGATTCCTGGAGAAGGCAATGGCAACCCACTCCAGTACTCTTGCCTGGAAAATCCGATGGACAGGGAAGTCTGGTGTGCTGCAGTCCATGGGGTCGCAAAGAGTTGGATGTGACTGAACTACTATGACAAGTGAGAATTTAGCTTATTTACAACACATGACTTTTTCTCCCCCTCCCAAACTTTAATAGTCATATTACTATTTTGTCCTCTATTAGTTACCTTTGTAACTTTATTAGGTACAATTTAGACTAATTTCTTGTTCCATCATTTTGCCACAGTATCTCTTGACCACTCAGTTTATAAGATAGAGCTATTAGTGCCCCATTCTTCCCTCCATCTCTCCACTATCTTTCCACCTCCCACTTTCTGTATTCTGTACTTTCACATCCAGCAAGATTGATTACATTTGCATTCTGTTCTTTAACAGTAATTATGTCTTCAGTGCTTTTCTGGACAAATGAACTTTAAAAGTTGACCACCAATACACTGTTTATGTGATTATGACTATGTCATATTATTCATTGCAGGGTCAAATAGTGTGCTATAATTACACCTCATTTCTCATGGGTCCACTGCTCCAACTTCTGTACTCCTAGGAAAAGTTTCCTAGCATCAAGATCAAATGAATTTTCCTTTCTTATGCTCTATGAATTGCTCGAAGTCATGCCACTTTTTACTTTGTTTCATATCTGGACTGGGATTTTCCACCTTATAAATCTATTTATTTATATGCTTACTTAAACTTACTGTTGTGTGGGGTTCCTTGAAACCACACGATAATCATAGCACATCTTCTGTGGACATTTTACTTGCAGATTTTTTAGGAATTTTTTTTTAACTTCTTACTGAAATATAAAATGCATACAGAAAAGTGCTCATATGACAAATGAATAGCTTGGTCCGTTTTTTACAAGCCAAGCCAATGTAACCAACACTCAGCTCAAGGTCTGTTTTTCATTCACGCTACCCAGTATGCAGTGAGCCCTTTCAACTTGCTGCACCTTGTCTTTTCTTACATAATTTATTTGGTAGTTTTCTCCCCTTTGTTTTCTCCATTTCTCTTTCTGGAGTGTCTGTTAGTTGGATGTTGAACTTCCTGGATTGATCTTCTAGGCTGCTTACCTTTTCTCTCATAGTTTCTCTTTTATAGTTTGCAAATGAGTTGATACAAAGCTGAGTGAGATGTCTGTATATCCAACTGGCTTGTTCACTCCCCGACCTTATTTTAGGTGAGCCACCAGGAGCTGACAGTTGTAATGGGTGACCCCCAAATGCCAGAATGAAAAGCACTTTATTCTGGGAGCAACAGCATGCCACTAGGTGCCCTAAGTAATACCACAGAGTCTAATTCCTTTAACCAGGAGTTCTCTGATATTTTGCCTAGGGATGAATGCCAGGCAGCTTGTGTTTTGGATCTGGGAGTTGGGGGGAGGGCATGGGGGAGGATTTCATGTACTTACCTTCAGTTTATGCCCCCGTTTTCAGCCCCCAGTCACGCCTACTCTCCTTCATACCTACCATCTTCAAGCTTGGATTCTCTCTGGGCCTCTGCTGGCCTGACTGGCTCCCTCTCCAGCTGCAAGCCCCTGAGTGGTGTTGCTGGCTCTCCTTCAACTGTAAACACTCTTTGTTTTGTGCTCCCAGAAATTTATTGAAATCCCTCACCTATTGATATCACCTTCTTCCATCCTCTTCACTGTTACAATTTCATACCTTATTTTATTCCTTCTCATTCTTTTTAGCAGGGTCCTGACAGAAGAAAGAGATAAATATTTATGCTTTTAAGGTCCAAACTAAGGCTAATGCGACTTTTAAAAATG
>NW_011481525.1:2938-5675 GCF_000754665.1 Bison bison bison | reverse complement strand
GAATCCCAGGGACGGGGGAGCCTGGTGGGCTGCCATCTATGGGGTCGCACAGGGTCGGGCACGTCTGACGCGACTTAGCAGCAGCAGCAGCAGGTCTGACTCCTGGCTCAGATTGCCCTTTAGAAAGGAGTCTTCCCTCCACCTGAACTCTTTCAAAACGTTTTAACTTTGGCCTTCCACATCATCATGATTTAGATGTCAGTCGAACTTGGAAGGCATCTTTGCCTCTCCGCTAGTGCTTTTCTACTTCCTGGCTGTCACAAGTTGGTTTTCACACCACTTGTGGTCTAGGAAAGCTCTCACGTGCTCCTTTGGGTCAGGCCACAGTCCCACTCATCTTTGTAACCACTCTGTTCCCTTCCTCACCCTGCATTGAAACTGTACAGAACTGTCTAGGATAGCCTTGGCAAAGTGGACGGCTTTGTGGTTCCATGCCTGTATTCTGGCTGTTCTCTTGGCTGAGAATACCTTATACCCCTGTCTACATGGCGGATATCTACTCGACTGTTGAGGAACATCTTCACTCTCTCACTGTTTCAGGCACTTGGAAACAGTGAACAAAACAGATTTCTGCCCTGCGGAGCTCACGTTCTAGTGTGTGAATATAGGGGGTGGAGACAGAAAAGAAACTGACAAGAAGATACAAAACATGTCAAATAGTGGTAAGTGCTATGGAGAAAAATAAAGCTGGTCAGGAGGATGGGGGTGCAGAAGGCCCAGTCAGCCCTACCGTAGCCAATCTTTGTGTACCCATTATTAAGAAGCCTTTTCTTATTTGAGCATTTTCAGATGTTATTATGTATTCATTACAACCGCAATCCTTCCAACAACTTTATCAGTACTGTTATTATCTTTATCATATTGGTAAACAAACTGTGTCTTAGAGATGTAAATCATATAGTTAGGAGGGGCAGAGCTAGGATTCAAACCTTGACCTGTCTGACCACAAAACCTGTACTCATAACCTCTAAGCCATTGTGCCCCCAGTAAGCCTTGCAACAACTCTCTGGGATTGGAATTAGTATACCTATTTTACAGTTGAGGAAGCTGAGGTTCAGAGAGGGGAGGTTCACCCATGGTTTACAGCAAATAAATAGATTTGAACCCAGATCTGTCTAAGACTCAAAGCTAGGCCCTTCTGCCAACGTTGAGGCCTAGGGACCTATGGACTTGCCTGCTTTTATGTTTATGTGGCCCATACAAGGTACCAGTTGAGGTCATTGGCCCTTTCCCCTTCTCTCACCACCTGTAGCTCAAATGGAACCTTGAGATGTATATGGATATCCCAGCCCACATACAAGCCCTGACTATTTTCCTTTCCCATTGGCCACCCTAGCAGATGGACCTGGATAACAAGATCATACAATTCCTGCAAGTCAGCTCAAAAAATATAGACAGGGAATTCTGGATTCTGAGTACCTGAGTGAAGTCTAGAAGGGAAAAGGCCAGAGATCCTAATGGGCATATTCCCTTGCCCCACAGACCGTTGACCTCACAGGAAGGGGCCTTTAAAGTGTGCTATCCAGTGTAGGAGCGTCTGTTTCCCAGTACAGCTTATGATATTGCAATTTTTAATAAGCTGAACTCCATGATCCTCCTCCTTTGGCTTCCTGAACTAGGTCCTGCTTTGCAGTGGGGGCAGGGACTGGGCCTTCTGTGTCTCTGGTCAGTGAAGGCCAAAGCCTTCCTGGGTCCTCTTCACAATATTTTATTCATGAGTACTTCAGGATTCTTATCTTCATTTCTTAGGACATTTTAAAAAATTATACATTTAATACATTCTTCCATTTGAAAATTTAGAAAAGTAGAGGAGAAAAACATTATCCATAATTACAACACACAGAAGCAGCTACTCTGGACATTTGATGTATTTCCTTTATTCTCTGAATTCTTTTCATATGGTTGAAATAATACAGCAGGTGCAATTTTTTCTTGCTTTGTTCATTTGAACATTTCCCCATGTAATTGCATATTCTTTAGAAGCATCATTTTTAATGGCAACTGATATACCATAATGTACTTAACCATCCTCTCAATGTAGGGCATAGACACTGGGCCTGTTTTTTTCACTGGTTTAAATCATACTGCAGTAGGCATCTTTGCACATAACAGCTTTTAGGGAACTTAGAGCTTTTAGGGAACTGGTCTTCTATAGGAACAATTGTGTTCAGCTTATTTCCCTTTCTAGATGGTCCCTCTGGCTAGGTCTGATTCATACTTAGAGTCATTCATTTATTCATTCATTCCATCCCCACATATTTACTGTGTACCCCTGTAGATCAGACCCTGGGAACTGGGGCACAGGCATGACTAAGACACGGCCCAGACTGCCAGGAGATCCTAGTATACAGGGAGAGCCAGGCTTGGAAATGGACACTTTCAAAATAGTTCGATCAGGGCTGTGATAGAGAAGGATCCTGTGGGAGAACAGAGGAGGGGTTCCTCATCCAGGAGGGGATATTAAGATAAGCTTCCTGGAGAAGGTCTTGCCTAAATGAGTCACGGAGGATGAATAAGAGTTGGCTGGAATAAGAAGGGGAACTTCCTGTTAAATACAACAAGTTGAATAAACTTATTTATCTCTGCTGCTTTCACAAATTCCACTGAAATATGAGTAAAGGAATAAAAAAGGTAGAAACATGAGGTCTGGGATGCTAACCAGAAGTAAACTATTCCATGCAGAGAGCCCGAGAAATGCTTGGGGATCAGAGGTCCCATGAAGCATGGAGAGTAGGAT
>NW_011481525.1:0-386 GCF_000754665.1 Bison bison bison | reverse complement strand
GTCTCTCTTTTTCAGGTAACTGCATATCTCATTTCTGATGCATTTCTCATAGCTCTCAGAGGACAGCCTTGTTTATGTAATCGTGGGTTGTTGGGAGAGAGGCACCTTATTTCTTCCCCAGGTACTTTTTATAGATGACTTGGAGGAGCAAGATGAGAGGCAGGGGATCCAAGAGGCGAGAGCAGAAACCCCAGTATGGCATTTCAAAGGCTTATATTTTTTTCAGTTATTCTGCTCTGCTGTCCCTATACATCCCCCAAAGGTTCAAGATTGTCAATATTTTGCCATTTATTCTCCCATCTGCCAGATTGCCCCTTGTACCTGGAAGCAGCAATGTCAAAATCCTTGGTCTCACTACATGCCTGAGTTTTAGGTTTAGTAGGGAT
>NW_011481524.1:10510-12160 GCF_000754665.1 Bison bison bison | reverse complement strand
TAGGTAGCCTTTCCCTTCTCCAGGATATCTTCCCAACCCAGGGATCGAACCCAGGTCTCCCGCATTGCAGGCGGATTCTATACCAGCTGAGCCACAAGGGAAGACCAAGATGTAAGATACCACCTTATGCTTAGTCATCATGTCTCCTTAGACTCTTCTTGCCTTCTGCCAGTTTTTCAGACTTTCCTTGTTTTTGATGACCTTAACTGTTTTGAGAAGTATAGGTCAGGTATTTGTGGAATGTCCCTCAATGGGAGTTTTTCTGATGTTTTTCTCATTGTTAAATTATGTCTTTGGAAAGAAGACCTCAGTAGTAATGTGCCATTTTCAACACAACAAAGATACATAAAATCATTATGACTTATCATTATTGGGGTTGACTTAATCACCTGGCTTCTGTAGTGTTTACTAAGTTTCTCCACTATATAAAGTTATTTTTTTCCTTTTCCCTGTCTATACTGTACTCTTCTGAAGTTTTTGGAAGGAGGTCACTATGTGCAGCCCACAGTTTAAGGAGTAGGGAGTTATTTATGCTTCACGTTCATAAAGGCAAAGCATTTGCAGAAATTATTTGGAATTCTTTTGCAGGAAGATTTGCCTCTTATTATTTATTCACTCATTTTTTTTCACTATGATCTCATAGGTATTTAATTTATATTTTGACTTGTAATCCAGTACAACATTATTCATTTTATTCCTTAAATTTTTCCAGCTTTCGTCATTGGGTGCTGTTTCAGCTGGCTGCTGTGTACTTTCTACATGTCCCTGTCATTGTATATTTTTCTGAGTACTTCTTTACTTTCTAGTACTATAAGATGCCCCAAGCTCATTTTGTATATTTACTGCTCTAGTTCTAGAATCAGCCATGAGGGGAAAGTTTGATTAGGGGAAGATTTGATCTTCTCATTCCTGAGTAAGTGTTGGAAGTGGCTAAAAAAGAAGGTCAGGGGAACTCTTCAGTTCCATTTTCTTGTTTATACCCTAAATTTTCCATCATCCTGGTAATGTACATAGACCTCATTATCTTACCACATATATATCTTCATTTCTTTCATAATATCTAGTAATTTCATACTATATCTATGATATCTAGAATATATCATAGTCTTCTATAGTCACACACATCCATGGTCATGCATAGATTTTAAAAGGTACTGTGCACCTCTCCAGCATACATGTCCTTTCTGTAAAACACCCCCCACCCCCTGTATCCAATATACTAAATTTATCATCAGTTCCTGAGTCACTGTGGATCCCTTTTTTCCTCAGAGAGAGTTTTGGGTTAAATAAGTTTGGGAAATATGGTGTTAAACAAACATAAACAAATTCGTTTATCACAGGTCTTCTCAGGGCTTATAATTCATTAATTTGCTCTATGAATCTATAAGATGTGATATACACAATTTCTCAGTATTTTGACTAAAAGAACCTTTTGTTTAGAAAACTGGTATCCCATGAAATACACTTTTGAAAATACTGTTATAGTGGTAGGAGTCCTTAGTTTGTGGTCAGAAATCTTGTGTTTAATCCATCACTGTAAATAACTAGCTCTCTGATTACAAGCTAACCACTGAAAATCTCTTAAGTCTTTGTTTTCTTATTGATCAGATGGACCTGTGGATGTCTCTCACAAGATTGTCGTGTCTCACA
>NW_011481524.1:10170-10410 GCF_000754665.1 Bison bison bison | reverse complement strand
ATAGCACTTACGACATTTTGTAAGTTTTTTCTGAAATGAGGAGTCTATGCAACAAACAAACAAACAAAGACAGGATATAGGCACAGTTGAAGTGGCGAAGAAAACAAACAAATGAACAAACAAACCTTATTTCAGTCTTTGTTTTACTGAGCATATGCTTCCAGCCAATGACTGACTGCGTTCAGATTAGTTTTCATTGCTTCAGGCTGACCAGATTTCCTTTTGAAATAAGGGCACTGG
>NW_011481524.1:6238-7171 GCF_000754665.1 Bison bison bison | reverse complement strand
GGTGTCATCTGCATATCTGAGGTTATTGATATTTCTCCCGGCAATCTTGATTCCAGCTTGTGCTTCTTCGAGCCCAGTGTTTCTCATGATGTACTCTGCAACTGATAATATCCTTATATAGAGAGGTGGGAGAAGGAGGAAGAAAGAGTGGTGTGCATTGAACTTGCTTTGAACTCAGAAGAAAGATATTTTAATTTGATTTTAATGTTGAAGCTTTTCTAAAAGTGGAATAAATATATAATTGTATATTCAAGGATGACTTGAATGTGTTTGGTAGACTTAGGAATAACATGTTACCATTACTTGGATCATCTATAAGATTTTCTATTGTAGGTGATTTAAGATACTGGAAATGTAATGAACCTTTGCCTTGGTTTTATTGTCAATTTATCAAAAGTGAAATTATTCAATATCTGGACCTGTAGAAAGTTTCCTTGATTTTTCTGCCACCTATTTTATTGAAACAAAGGACTAGATAAGATAATCATTTTGAGATCCTTCCAGTGGGATCAGTCAGTCAGTTCAGTCACTCAGTCATGCCCGACTCTCTGTGACTCCATGAACTGCAGCACGCCAGGCCTCCCTGTCCATCACCAACTCCCATACTTTGCTCAAACTTATGTCCATTGAGTTGGTCCATCCAACCATCTTATCCTCTGTCATACACTTCTCCTCCCACTTTCAGTCTTTCCCAGCATCAGGGTCTTTTCCAATGAGTCAGTTATTTGCATCAGGTGGCCAAAGTATTGGAGTTTCAGCTTCAACATCAGTCCTTCCAATGAATATTCAGGACTGATTTCCCTTAGGATGGACTGCTTGGATCTCCTTGCAGTCCAAGGGACTCTCAAGAGTCTTCTCCAACAACACAGGTTAGAAGCATCACTTCTTCAGTGCTCAGTTTGCTTTATAGTCCAGTTTCCCTGTCAGTCAGTC
>NW_011481524.1:5335-6138 GCF_000754665.1 Bison bison bison | reverse complement strand
GTGAACACTGACATTTTAGGAATCAGCGACTAAAATGGACTGGAATGGATAAATTTAACTCAGATGACCATTATATCTACTACTGTGGGCAAGAATCCCTTAGAAGAAATGCAGTAGCCCTCATAGTCAACAAAAGAGTCAGTGGGATCAGTCTATGATTTATAAGGAGTTGTAGAAGCATCAAGAATTGGAGATATTGAATGCAAAATATACTGAAACTATCTAACTTTAAATGACAGGTATATAACAAGCATGCATATCAAAATTAATGAAGCTTTTATACATCAGGCTTTAAAATCATGAATGTAAGGAATTCTCCAAATACTTCTTAAATAATTTAAACCTTTCTAAGGATAAAAATCCATAGTACTCATTTCATTCAGAGGATCAGATAAGCCAAGTATATTGAGTAACATCTCTTGTATCTATTCATTAATATGTTTTATTTATACATTTCCTACAAGGCTTTGGAAGGGATATAAAGTCCTTAATTTACTGACTGTTCTCAGAGTTAGTAATTTTGCTCCCTGTTAATTAGTTAAAGTTGAGTTTACCATTTAATGTCATAATGAGTTGTCTCAGTTTTTTATAAGAAAATAAGTTAACTTTGATTGTCAGTTTTCTTCTAGATGGTGGAGAAATCTCAAGAGAACATGTTTTTCATTTATCTTTGTTTTTTTTTTTTAATTTTATTTTATTTTTAAACTTTACATAATTGTATTAGTTTTGCCAAATATCAAAATGAATCCACCACAGGTATACATGTGTTCCCCATCCTGAACCCTCCTCCCTCCTCCCCCCCC
>NW_011481524.1:1544-2163 GCF_000754665.1 Bison bison bison | reverse complement strand
GCAGGAGACCTAGGTTTGATTCCTGGGTCAGGAAGATCCCTGGGGAAGGGAATGGTAACCCACTGCAGTATTCTTGCCTGAAAAATCTCATGGACAGAGGAATCCATGGAGTCACAAAGAGTTGGACACACTGAGCAACTAACATACACATACATACACACACACACGTAGGTCTTATACACTCAAACGTACTTCAAGTCCTACAAATATGATTGAATAAAAGTGTGGAAATGCACAGGTCTCCAGATTATATAGTTAAATGTATAATATGTACACTTACCTCACTGTATTTGTAAACTCCTGGGGACAAGGGCAAGGTCATTGTTCAGGAAGTTCTTTGTAAAAGAAACAAAACTTCATGCATAGTTGTCTTTTTTTTTCATTTTTTTATTATTTTCTTATGTTATTTATTTTATTATTATTATTATTTTACTTTACAATATTGTATTGGTTTTGCCATACATTAACATGCATCCACCACGGGTGTACACGTGTTCCCCATCCTGAACCCCCCTCCCACCTCCCTCCTCATACTGTCCTTTAAAATAATGAATCAGGAAATTCCCTGGCAGTCCAGTGGTTAGGACTCCATGCTTCCACTCCTGGGCACCCTGGTTTG
>NW_011481524.1:0-1444 GCF_000754665.1 Bison bison bison | reverse complement strand
AAGTTCTTTTATGACAGAATAAAGTCACATAAGCATACAGAGAAACTTGAGAAAGCAAAAAAAAGTAATTTTGCCATGAGTTATTCAAGTCATTAAAAGTAAATGTAAACATATTTTCTGTTACTCATGGCAATATGAGCCTGAAACAAGTTTGAGTAATAAGATATGTCATATGTAAGGTTTATTACTTCTTCTTAAATAGGAAAATGCTTTATCCAAAGAACACTAAGTTTTTATAGCAAGGGAAAATAACAGGAAGCAAAGATGCTCATAGGACTCATTACGAAAAGTAACAATAATATGTGGTATTGACAGTACTGTAAATTTAATTAAGAAGTCTGTTAAAGGTGTTGATAATGAAACTGGCATGATTTTAGTTTGTGTTATGTTGGCCTCATTAAAACATAGACATAATTTATGTTATTTCAGAAATGCTAATATATGTATATAATATATGAGATAATGACTAATCCCTATAATAAACTTTGAGTTGACTGCTAGGAAGAATATATTCCAGATTTCCACCTAAGTTCTTATGTCAGAAGCAGATATACATCCCTAGTTTCGAAGTATCTGCAGAGAACAGTGTGCATATCTGGTTAATGGTCTGTTTTTAGATACAAGTTTTGTGTGTGTTTTTTTTTTTAACTACCTAGACTGATCTGATCTGAGAGTTACTTACTCTGGATTTTTCAAAAATGAAAACTTCCTAAATGAACAACTTTAAAGACCTAAAAGGGAAATGTAGAGGAGGGGAAATGCATATGAATCAACTCATGAAACACAAACTTTATAATTAGTATCAGGCTGGATTAATCTTCTTTTATTGGCATAGAGTAAAGGTCTTTGAACACAGAAAGTTGAATAACATGATTTATTTTGAAAAGTTTTCGTTAATATGATAATGTAATAATAAGCGAACACAGTGCATTCATCTATTCATTTATCAACAATATTGAGAACTGATAAAAGGTCCGTCTAGTCAAGGCTATGGTTTTTCCAGTGGTCATGTATGGATGTGAGAGTTGGACTGTGAAGAAAGTTGAGCACTGAAGAATTGATGCTTTTGAACTGTGGTGTTGAAGAAGACTCTTGAGAGTCGCTTGGACTGCAAGGAGATCCAACCAGTCCATTCTGAAGGAGATCAGCCCTGGGATTTCTTTGGAGGGAATGATGCTGAAGCTGAAACTCTCGTACTTTGGCCACTTCATGCGAAGAGTTGACTCATTGAAAAAGGCTCTGATGCTGGGAGGGATTGGGGGCAGGAAGAGAAGGGGAAAACAGAATGAGATGGCTGGATGGCATCACTGACTCGATGGACATGAGTCTGAGTGAACTCCGGGAGTTGGTGATGGACAGGGAGGCCTGGCGTGCTGCGATTGATGGGGTCGCAAAGAGTCGGACACGACTGAGCGACTGAACTGAACTGAACGGAATATTGTGC
>NW_011481523.1:9751-10511 GCF_000754665.1 Bison bison bison | reverse complement strand
AGTAGGAGGATGCAGAGTTCATCTCTCCCCAGAAATACATCAAAAATAATGAGAGGGTAACAGGCAGGAAAGCCAGAGGTCTCTAAACAGAGGAAATAGCCTGCAGGTGTCAGACATTTTTATCTCTCTTAAGCGGCAGGAAGGAAAAAACTAGCGATATATTTTTTTTTCTTCTCTATACAAATTTAAAAAGAGATTTACCTTAAAATACTGTTGTCATAATGACACCTAGTTTCACCTGAAGTTAACTATTCACAAACCTTGAGATAACCAATGCATTTTTCTTATGGAAATGTTTGTCTTAAGCTATGTTAATGTCTATGCATTTACACCAAACAGAACCTACTTGACAAACCAGTATGTTATACTCAGATATTGTTCCCCTAATCTATGTAAACAAAACTCTTTGTATGGTAATCTGTCTTTCTACAAGATTCAAGTTAATCGTTTTCTGGCCCAGGATGAATCATCTGGTGCCAAGATCATCCCAAAATGCACCTTATGGGTGAGGGGCTTGCTGCCATTCTGAGTTTTAAGCCATTCCTTTCTTTCTTTTTTTTTTCCTAATTTTATTTTATTTTTAAACTTTACTATAATTGTATTAGTTTTGCCGAATATCAAAATGAATCCGCCACAGGTATACATGTGTTCCCCATCCTGAACCCTCCTCCCTCCTCCCTCCCCATACCATCCCTCTGGATCGTCCCAGTGCACTAGCCCCAAGCATCCAGTATCGTGCATTGAACCTGGACTGGCAACT
>NW_011481523.1:4450-6159 GCF_000754665.1 Bison bison bison | reverse complement strand
AGAAGCTTTCTCTATCTCCTTTATACTTTAATAAAACTTTATTACACAAAAGTTCTGAGTGATCAAGCCCCATCTTTGGCCTCGGATTGAATTCTTCTCCTCTGGAGGCCAAGAATCCCAGCATCTTTTCATTCAGCAACAACCTTTCAAATAATACATCAACAAATGGAGCAGTTCTCAAAGATCATCAGTTGAACACTAGCAGAGGACCTAAAAGGGCAAAAAAAAATCCCTGCAAAACTGAGTAAGGCAAAAGAAAGAAGGAAATAGTAACAGGAGAGGAAGCAGGATGGGACCTGCACACCTGCATAAGGGAAGCTAGAGGAGAGAAGTTCCTGCAATCCAAGGAAGCCCTCTTTACCAGGAGGGGCCTAAGCTGGGAAAGAAGAAGAGCCTTGAGGCTATCAGAGGAGAGTACAGCAATAAGTCTGTGGCAGGCAGGACAGAGTAATACACAGGTGGTCTGTGCAACAGCCCTTCATGCCCCAGCTGGGGTTGGAAAAGCAAGCCTAGGGAGAGGAGAGGACTGCTGTTGGCTGCATAGGGACAGACTGAGAGGATGGGGGTAAGAAAATCCACAAATGCGAATGCTTGTGAAGGAAACCTGGGCCACCATAGAAGTGAAGCATCTTTGTTGAATGAGGCAAAAAAGATATTGCAGTCACTATAGCCTCTCACTCAGTGCACTGGCCCTGCCTCCCTGGGCACTAGAAAGTGCCCTCATAAGGGCTAGCTCTCTTGGAACCACAGCCACTGGCTACACCACGTAATAATCCCCACCAGGGTTCCGGAAAACCTGGCTGATACTGCCTTCATCTCTGCCAGGGCAGACTCCTGTGCTCTGGGGTAGCCTCCAGAGTAGACCTCTTTTGGTGGTCTTAATACATCAGTAGGGCTGAAAACAAAGCTGAGGCCCAGAGGCAGTGCAGCTAATGAGGGAAAACTAAAACCTCTCCTCATAGCTGTGAAAATTGTGAATTGACACCCCTGAAATTGGCTTTGTAAACATCTGGAAGGAAAACAAGTGCTTCTGAAGCCAAGATGTGTCTGGCTTTAGTCTTTTTAGACTTTGTGGGCACATACATGTGGGTGTTGGGCCAAGCTAGAGCCTCAGCCGCCCCCACAGTAGGCAGAGTCTGGCTACCCACCGTGGGTCCAGATCCATGATTACTGCAACCCTGGGGCCTGACATAAGAGGACCTATGCTGGTGGCTTGGCAAAAACATCTGATAGACACTAGCACCAACTGCTGGCATATCTACAGACAAGATGGGGCTGAGATCAGTGCAAATATCTCAGCTCTATACAGTCTACAAAACACTCTATACAGTCAACAAAAGCAAGACCAGGAGCTGACTGCGGCTCAGATCATGAACTCATTATTGCCAAATTCAGACTTAAATTGAAGCAAGTAGGGAAAACCATTAGCCCATTCAGGTATGACCTAAATCAAATCCCTTATGATTATACAGTGAAAGTGAGAAATAGATTTAAGGGCCTAGATCTGATAGACAGAGTGCCTGATGAAATATGGACTGAGGTTCGTGACACTGTACAGGAGACAGTGATCAAAATCATCTCCATGGGAAAGAATTGCAAAAAAGCAAAATGGCTGTCTGGGGAGGCCTTACAAATAGCTGTGAAAAGAAGAGAAGCAAAAAACAAAGGAGAAAAGGAAAGATATAAGCATTTGAATGCAGAGTTCCAAA
>NW_011481523.1:392-1098 GCF_000754665.1 Bison bison bison | reverse complement strand
TCTCAGACATCTCTGGAACAATGTTAAACATTCACATTATAGGTGTTCCAGAAGGTGAAGAGAAAGACACATTACGAGAAAGTGTTAGATGATATTATAGTCAGAACTTCACTAACATGAAAAAAAACAAAAACAAAAACCAGCCACTTAAGGAAGTTCATAGAATATCATACAGAATGAACACAAAGGGGACCACACTGAGATACATACTGACAAAAGTTAAAGGCAAAGAAAAATACTAAAAGCAATAAGGAAAAAGCAACAAATAACATACAAGGGAATCTTCATAAGGTTATTGGCTGATTTTCCAGCAGAAACTCTGGTCAGAAGGGAATGGTATAATATAATTGAGGTGATGAAAGGAGAAACCTGCAGGAAAGAGTACTCTAACCTACAAGGATTTCATTCAGATTTGACAAAGAAATCAAAAGCTTTATAGACCCTACGTCTTATAGTAATGGAAAGAAAAACAAAAATAAGTCAATGGGACATAATTAAGCTTGAAAGTCTGTTCACAGCAGAGGAAACTATAAACAAGATTAAAAGGCAACCTTCACAATGGGAGAAAATAATTTCAGAAGAAGAAACTGACAAAGGATTAATCTTCAAAATATACAAGCAGCTTATGCAGCTCAATATCCACACACACACCCCCCCAAAAAAAATAGCCTAATCAAAAAAATGGGCAGAAGATCTTAGTAGACAT
>NW_011481523.1:0-292 GCF_000754665.1 Bison bison bison | reverse complement strand
CATATGCAATGCAGGAGACCTGGGTTTGTTCCTTGGGTTGGGAAGATCCCCTGGGAAAGGGAAAGGCTACCCACTCCAGTATTCTGGCCTGGGGAATTCTGCAGACTATACAATAACAAAGAGTTGGACAAGACTGAATGACTTTCACTTCACTTGACACGGCACTGACCATCAGAAGGATAAGACTCAGCCCCACCTACTAGAGGACAAGAACCAGTCACTCCAAGCAGGAGGCCTTCACAAACCTCTGGAACAAACTCATCTATCAGGGGGCAGACACCAGAAGGAAGGG
>NW_011481522.1:16020-17036 GCF_000754665.1 Bison bison bison | reverse complement strand
TTATAAAAAGTCGGACACGACTGAGCAACTAATATACATCATCTTCTCGCTAGAGATGTTTCACCTGAAAGTAATTATAAGGAAATCAAACACATCCAGAATTCTGGAGAACATCTACTGGACTCTTCCATCCAGAATATCTGGACTCTTCAAAAGAATTAGTGAAATGAAAAAAGAGGTAATGGGAGCCTCATATCCACTCCGAATCTTTAGAGCTATGAGCCAGACCCCTTAGAAATTCAAGCCAGAAAATAACTCCCTCCCTCCCTTGAATCCAAGACTCAAATCCTCTTAGAAGTGCAAAGAACCTACAGCTGTTTGTCAACATCCACTAAAGGAAAAGTCAGGATTTCTTATAACTGTCAAGCAACTTAATTCACACATGTATCATTTCTGTATGAACCTAAGTTCATTCAGCTCTCTATTCACCTTTTACCTATTCTTTTCACCTGACTGAATCTACCACTGATCTCTATCTCTTACTTCTTCAAAACCTTCAGAATATTTTAACTGTGCTACAACTGAAGCTTCTTCACTGACTGTAATTTCCTTCTCTAACTTTGATTTGAACAGGTTTATCTCTGGATAATATTTCTCCTGCTATACTATCAGGTAGAGACTATTATTTCTCCCATATTCAATTTACCTCTGGGTAAGTGATGGGACCTTAATCTCTGTCTTCCATAACTTCTACCCCATTTCAGTTGTGCACTTCCACGACAACCCTCAGGACCTTGCAGTCAGTCACCCAGAACTAATTACTTATGAAATAAATTTGTCACTATACCATTTGAGAATATTTTCAGGATTCTCACCCTACAAATATCAAGACATCAGTTCTTCAACCATCTCACAGACCCATCTACTTAATCCATATAAACCTTTTGTATTTGCTTTTCTCTCCTATAAAATTTAGATTTCATGTTCTAACACTTCAACCTTCTGTTGTCAGTTATCTTCAACTCTCACATTTTGTGGCACCAAACTCCCACTGCCTTCTGGCTTCTATTCTTTCT
>NW_011481522.1:10317-12983 GCF_000754665.1 Bison bison bison | reverse complement strand
ATTCCATTTTGGTAAATTTCAGGTTTCTTCTATTCAATTATTCCCTCTCGCCCATTTTCTTTCACCTCTTCTTTTGGAAATCCCATTATAGAGATTAGACCTTCCCACTTTTATCTTCCATATCTAAATTTCTCTCTTCCTCACTTTGATAAATTCCAGGTAATTTCTTCTTCATTCTCTCTTCAGCTACCTCTGTGCTCCAAAATCTGTTGACTGAATTTTTAAAATTTAGTGATTATAACTTTATTTCTGGATCATTTTGATAGTTTTAAAAACATCTGCTTGGTCTTTTTTATAGTCTTTCGTCCTTTATTCATACTATCAATTTCCATATTTAATATCTCCAAACACTTTCAAAAATCTTTTATATTCTGTGCTCAGTAATTTCAACATCTAAAGTCTTTTCACTTCTTAGTCTATTTTCTATTATCTCTGTTGAACCCTTGTTTTCTTGTGGTTTGTTTTTGAAATTTGACTGTGAGTTTATATTCTATAAAACTCTGAGAATTTGTCATTGAAGATTCACTCCTCCAGAAGAGATACTCTTTTGCTTTGTTAAGTTACCTGAAAACATTACCAATCTGAGTACACTTCAATTAAACTCTATGTGTGAGGCTTTTGCAATATACACAAAAAAATGTGCAATAAGTTACAAGCCCATGCTGGAGATGGTTAATTTGAGGTTTTAAATACTTACGAGAGATTTTTTTTTTTCTTTTCTACTTAATGTCAAAGTCAAGCCAGGCAAGTTTCCTTTTACTCCTTATTACACAACCTTTTGAAGTTTAAGCCTTATGCCACATTCTCCTTTTGGAATGCCAACTTTGAAAAATCTCAGATTTTATCTCCTATCCTCAAGTCCCATGCAACTGTCAAAACAGGATTTTTTTCAGAAAACATCAGGCTAATCTGCAGCTATGGTGCCTTATTATTAGCTCAGCAATGTCTTAAGCAATATATTTTATTTTTGTAGTATGACCTCGTAACTATTTTATATATATATATATAAATATAATCAAGCACTTTTAAGGAGGTGGATGGTTCTCGTGTTATTTCACTTATAATAACATAGGAAACAGACTATCTTGAAGTACTGTTCTAAACATCTACATCTCATTAAAATATGTGAACTGCACTGATATCAATATTCCAGACAAAATTTTAACTCTTATTTTTGCTTAATATTTTTCATAAATAATTGAAATGAATTAAGCTAAGCAAAAGTAGCTTTTCATGGCATGTCTAAAATATGTAGAAACTAATTATAGGCACCCTGAAACTTTAGAAACACCTACTTACCATTATCTAGATGATTTTTAAATCAATCATATCTGTATATCAAGCATTCCTCCACATTTTCATCATAACCAAGAGCCTAGAAACATGCAGGTAAATAGATGGAAGTAAGTGAATGAGAATTTCAAAGTATTTTGGTCTAATTTGTCAGTCTGTCTGAGTTTGTTGAAGACTTGGCAGAAACTAAGCTGGTCCAAAATAGGGCTCATTATTAATAATACTGTTAACCAAAAATTGCATCTTCAGTGTTTTCGGAATCCTGGCAATGTACAGAGAGATTAGTAAGCAGCTTTCTGTGCCAGTTTATAGAGCAAATTTAATTTCTTTTTATGGTTTTTCCTGGCAGGCAAGTCAGGGAAAGTCTTATTTTTAATGTGTCTTATTCCTGAAGAAGTTATTTACAAAGCTGCTCATGATTACTTTATTTGTGATTAAGAAATGTGCCTAGGTCCTTGCTACTCAAAGTGTTCCACAGACCATCAGCAACAACCTCACATAAAAGCTTGTTATAAATGCAAAATCTCAGACTCTTCCCCAGACCTACTTGATCAGTTCATTTTAACAAGATTTCCAGGTAATTTGTGTGCACATTAAAGTTTGAGAAGCACTGACCTAGGTGACTCTGGTAGGTTTGTAACTGGTTGACAAATGACATTCACAGTGTTGACTGCTATCAATAGTGAATAAGATCTCAACCAGACTACCACATTCATAAAATGCTGAACATCACAATGTATAAAGACTTAGATGAAGACATAAATGGTGTGATTATAAAATTTTGGACTGCAGAATCAAAATTCAAAAAATATTTTGGAAAGGTCTGACAAATAACAAGATAAAATGTATTGAGAAGAAATGTAAAGGTTCAAAAACTAAAGTGTACAAACACAAAAGAGGGGACTCTTGTTTAATAGTAGTTCATATATAAAATACCTAAACAAGACTTCCAAAGGTCCTATCAATGATGGAAAACGAGCAAGATTACTAGCTTTTTTTCCCATTAATTTTCAAGAAACTATACAGGTAAACATAGACCCAAATAACTAATTTTAAGAAATCCCTGAAAACCCCCTGTGAAGGTGTGACAAGGAGCTGAAGTCTGGTGCAAAGGTTAGTTGGAGGCAGCAATGAGGGAAACGGTTAGGAAAAGAAGAGGTTTATGTTTTGGTTTTGTCTCTAGTCTGCATCTCCTTGAAATACGCATTACATAGGGCTAGCCAAATAAAATATGAGGTTTAAAAAAATCATTATAAAGAAATATTTATCCTATGAATACAAAGTTGAGTCAACATCAGAAAATCTGTTAATATAAATCTTTGCATAATAGACTACTGGATTAAACTACAATTGATGCAGAAATATATTTGGTA
>NW_011481522.1:4413-8049 GCF_000754665.1 Bison bison bison | reverse complement strand
AAAAGATGTTCAACATCACTATTATTAGGGAACTGCATATCAAAACAAAAATGAGATATCACCTGCCTGTAAGAATGGCTATTATTTAAAAGACAAGAAATAATAAGTGTTGGCAAGGATGTGGAGAAAAGAGAACACTTGTACACTGTCGGTGGGATAGTAAATTGATAGAGCCGCTTTGGAAAACAGCAGAGAAATTCCTCAAAAAATTAAGACTAGAACTACCATATGACCCAGCTATTCCACTTCTGGGTATTTATCTAAAGAACACAAAACACTAATTTAAAAAAATATATGCACCCCTATGTTAACTGCAGCATTATTTACAATAATCAAGATACAGAAATAAACTAAGTATCCATTGATGGATGAATAAAAATATGGTTTATATACACAACAAAATCTACTCAGTCATAAAAAAGAATGAAATTCTGCCATTTACACAACAAGGATGGACCTTGAAGGTATTAGGCCAGTGAAATCCAAAAGAAAATAAAACAAAAACAAACTGACAGATTTCAAGATCAGATTAGTGGTTTATCAGAGGGTAAGGGGGTGGGGGAAAGGCAATATAGCTGGAGTGGGTAAACTGTATAGTGATGGATGGTAACTAGCTTTGTGGTGGTGACCACTTTGTAGTATATGTATACATGTTGAATTATAATCCTGTATACCTAAAACTTATATAATGAAAAAGAATAATAGCCCTAGGGTATAATTTCAATTACTACTTTATAAATTATACAACATTACTTTGTATTTCCCTGCATTAGAAATGACTGAGATATCTAAACAAAGTTCTAGAAAATTCAACTTGCTAACTGAAAAATCTATTTTTCCCATGTATTTACACATGTACATAATACATTTCTTATTTATTTAGGTAGCTACTTGATGCATACTAATGGAGCACAGTAAAAATAAATTTATTTCTAACTTTGAACGACAGGAAGCGCAGAGAGTCCCATACAGGATTAAGATGACATCATTTTCTGAAGATATCCAAAGAAACCATTTTTCTAAAAGAAAACATTGCCTATTAAAAATATCATGATGTACAGAAAATCTAGACTAAACTTACTTTGAATATCCTCTCAAAGTCTATTTTTCCATACTAGGGAACATAGACACAAGTTATCAAATACCTACAGAAAATGGATGCTGTGATGTTAAGAGAAGAGGTAGAAATGGAAAAAAGAAATCTCAGCCTTTAATTTTTTTGTTCAACTTTATACACAATTCGCATCGGTAATATACATTTAGTGTTCCATTTATTTTTAAATGCATCAGAAAATCAATCATGATAGATCTGTGACCAATACAAACATTTCTGAATTCAAAAAATTCAGTTAGTAAAGTCAATAAACTAGCACTTCTGTAAAGATAATTATTAAACAAATGGTAATGTATTTTTACTCCTTATTTCAGTTCTAACATATCCAACATCACTTCTTTCTTGTGCCATATAGGAATAAAATTTAGCAGGAAGAAAGCCATCTACTGTATGTTTTAGGGCCTAATAAAATATTTTAGTTTGATTACTTAACGTTCTTCAAATCACAAATCCAATTCAAATAATGATAATCATTCCTTATTCAATAACTGGTGAAGTAAATATATAATAACCATACAAACTATTTTGAATAAATTTTACACTTACTCAAAAACTACTAAAAGAAATACATCAGAGACTTGGTATAATGTTTGCTTGGGGACTATGCTGAGAAACTGAGCAAGAGAAGTGTTCTTTTTGTCACTCAGTAAATAAAACTGCCATGGTATGGACCTCAGATAGACCCATCTTAAACGGAACTTTGCAATAAAGAATGTTACAGAGGTTCTGGTCTATTTTCTCTTTAAAGTAATAATTAATTGACAAGTAAGTGAAATGCAATAAGGAAATGGCCTATAATTTCACTAATATTTCAATGATACAAAACATGAACATACTTGTAAAATAATTAACATCTAGATTAATTAACAAGAGGAATTCTACAGCATGATAACTATGAAAGCAGTATGAATGATTGCTGTAGCTTTTTAATGATCACTTCATTTGTAACACTGTCAAATTTTTACATTAAAAACTAATAATTAAGGTATATATTTGTAATTTCTTACTTTATTACCCAATTTTTCACTAGAGAGAGATTTTTGTCAATGACTTTTTTTAGATCCAACTGAAAAATAACTAATTAGCTCAAATATTTAAAGTAATAAATTATCAATGATTTAATTTTTAAAACTTTTAGTCATAAAAAGCTTTAGTTCTTTAAAAGCTCTGATTTGACCCTTGGGGAATGTAAAAACACATCTGTATCCTAAAGCCAAAACTTAATTATATGGCTTCATGCCAACTGATCAAAAAAAGTAGAGTTGCTCTTAAACCAATCCTTATTATATCATTTGGCACAATAGTTTTTACCTTTTATAGATATCATTGAAACACCCAGGCCAACATTTCTAATAAGTTGCATCCATATTAAGAGGTAACAAGTGCAAATAATCACATACTTAAGATATGATACTTGCTTGACTACTACAAAAGTAATTATACTTAAGTTTTTCTGTAGGAAACTGATTATTCATTACAGTAATGTTTTTGAAAAATTCCTGCACTACTACAAATGTCAATTTATCCATCCTTAAATTAAACAAGGACTTTATATAATAGTATGCTTATGAAAAGATTTATAGAGTGGTCTGTATTTATTTCATCATGTTAATTGAGCATAAGTTAAGATTTACAGGATCCACAAATGGACATATTTTCTAATAAAAACCTATTTCTCAGCTGCTGCTCTCTGAATCTGAATATAACCAAAGGCAGCATACTGATGTAGTAATGTTCCTGAAAGTCAAGACATAAACCCAAACTTTGGCAGTTTTATCAAAATGTTCTTGATAATTAAATACTCTGCTAGTTCTCAAAAACCTTACTGCTTTGTGTAACATTTTCAATACAGAAATAAAATACTCTTCAAATAATATATTTCAAAAGATGATTAAGTTTTGCAAAATTAAATAGTATAAATTAAGCATATTAACATCGTTTTTCTGACAACATGAAATAACCAGTTTAAGAAAACTGCAATGGACTAAATAAAAAACACAAATGTCACAATGTGAGGCACATTTATCCTCACATATTACTGAACTTACAAAATCTACTAAAATATTTTAAAATTCCATTAATACATTTAAAAAAACTGCAAAAATGTTTAAGACTATATGAGAGTCATCAATTACACAGGCACTTCACATGTAAACAATCTACAGTACAACTGAAAATATTTTGGCACCAACCTATAATACTAAAAGAATTCAATATAAAGCCAGAGTTCTGTAACTTCTACTCACTTTTTTCTATAAAACTAAGACCAAAGACGGAAGAAATTATGTATAAACTAGAATCACAAGTATATTAAATAACTCAAATATAGAATTAGTTTTAAATTGGTAAAAAAATGATTACCTTGTCCAGATGTTTACCAGTATGCTATGATAAAACAAAATAAACCTAATGTGATTATTAAATTGAAATCACATTTTAAACTTAGTGTTAATCTGATTATTGAAAAATAATCAAGATTATTAGCTAACTTAGCAAAAAGAGAATTTGAATTTATCAAAAAC
>NW_011481522.1:1105-1813 GCF_000754665.1 Bison bison bison | reverse complement strand
AACAATGAGTGGAAACAGCCCAAATATCCATCAACTGATGAATGGTGAACAAAATGTGGTACATACATACAATGGACTATTACTCAACCCCAAAAAATGAAGTACAGTCATGCCTCAGAGATAGTGAGACTCCGGTTCTAGACCACCCAAATAAAGCAAATATTGCAATAAAGTAAGTCACATGAATTTTTGTTTCCCAATGTATATAAAAGTTATATTTACACTATACTGTAGTCTCTTAGTGTGCAATAACATTACATCTTTTTAAAAACACTTAATTAAAAAATATCTTATTACTAAAAATACTATTCATCATCTGACAGTGCAGGTTGTCACAAATCTTGAATTCATATAAAATGCTGTATTTGTGATGCACAATAAAGTGAAGTGCAATAAACCTGAGTATGTCTGTACTGCTTTATGCTACAACATGGATAAACCTTGAGAGCATATAATAAATGAAAGAAGCCACACACAAAAGACCCCATATCATATGACATTATTAATATGTAATGTCAAGAATAGGCAAATTCATACAGATAAAAAAGGGGAGGGACTGCTAACAGCTAAGAGGTTTCTTTTGGGGTGATAAAAATATTCTACTCTTATTAATAGTTTGCTGCCCAACTATGTGACTATACTAAAAACCATTGAATTATACACTTTAAATGGGTGAATTTCATGAAATATTAAATATTTTTTAAATAA
>NW_011481522.1:543-1005 GCF_000754665.1 Bison bison bison | reverse complement strand
TGTATCTCACAAGGAACCTGTATCTGGAATATATAAAGAAATAATAAAAGGTGACTAATTCAATTAACAAATGAGCACAGAATTTGAAAAGACATTTCTCCAAAGAATATATACAAATAGTTAACAGGCACACAAAAAGATGACCAACATCATTAGCCATTAAGGAAAAGCTAAGCAAAACCACAATGAGACCACTTCAGACCTCCTACTAGGATGACTAGAATCAAAAAGGTAGACAATAATAATTGGTGAGGATGCAGAGAAATTAGAATCCACATACACTGCTTCTGTGAATGTAAACTGGAAAATAATTTAGCAGTTCCTCAAAAAGATAGAGAGTTACCATATAACCCACCACAGAGCAACCATTTAACCTACCATATAACCTTGTTAACTAAGAGAATTAAAACAAGCATTCACACAAAAACATGTTCATGAATGTCCACAGTAGCATTATTCATA
>NW_011481522.1:0-443 GCF_000754665.1 Bison bison bison | reverse complement strand
GGTTTGACACCAAAAGTACAATCAATTTTTTTAAATGAAAAATTACAAAAAATTTAAAATTTCTAATCTTTGAAAGATACTATAATGAAAATGAAAAGACAAGGCAAAGACTGGGATACAGTATTTGTAAATCATATATTGCATCTGATAAAGGACTTGATCCACACATCCAATAAAGGACTTTGTCTACAATTTACAAAGAATCTCAAACTCAATAAGAAATAACTCAAAAGATAGACAAAAGATTGGAACAGACACTTCATAAAAGTCATACAAATGGAAAATAAGACCTTGAAAAAATGATCAACATCATTAGTCTTCAGGCAAATGGAAACTAAAACCACACTGACAAACAGTACATACCTATTAAAATGAATAAATTTAAAAAAACACTGACCATATTGAATATTACTGAGGATGTGGAGGAACTGGAACTCCCCTAC
>NW_011481521.1:4246-5645 GCF_000754665.1 Bison bison bison | reverse complement strand
AGAGGATGAGATGGTCGGATGGTACAACTAATTTGATGCACATTAGTTTGAGCAAACTCTGGGAGTTAGTGATAGATGGTAAGGCCTCATGTGCTGCAATCCGTGGTGTTGCAGAGAGTTGCTATGACTGAGCAACTGAACAACAGGAGAATAATACATTTCAGTAAGAAGTGAAGACACAACTTTCAAGAAGATACTCAGAGGAAAATTATCAATCCACTGCTCATACAGCCATTTTTACTGCTATTGAAACAAGTTTTTCCATATTTAAATGTGACTTTCCTGAAGTATGTGAATTCTGTTTTTGTTTTTTTAATCTCAGAGAGGTGTATTGATGAAATTATGATGCACAGAGAAATGTCAGTTCTCACAGATTCCCTTAATAAAATTATGATGTACTTAAGGAGTTAGCGGTCTTTTTTCCATGGGAATGAAATTTTTTGATGAGTAACTCTTTAATTCTTTAGAAAACATTAATTACTATAATCAAATTAGTTTGGAATATTTGTAGTCTTTCCTTCAGTATCAGAAGATACTACAGCCCTAATAATAATGCAGGATTTTCCAACCGAAATCCTGAAACAGAATAGCTCACCACATTCTAAAAGCACTGCTACCCCTATAAAGCTAACAACAGTATTCTTCACAGAGCTAGAACAAATAATATTTCACAATTTATATGGAAATACAAAAAAAACTCGAATAGCCAAAGCAATATTGAGAAAGAAGAATGGAACTGGAGGAATCAACCTGCCTGACTTCAGGCTCTACTACAAACACACAGTCATCAAGACAGTATGGTACTGACACAAAGACAGAAATATAGATTAGTGGAACAAAATAGAAAGCCCAGAGATAAATCCACGCAGCTATGGACACCTTATCTTTGACAAAGGAGGCAAGAATATAAAATGGATTAAAGGCAATCTCTTTAACAAGTGGTGCTGGAAAACTGGTCAACCAACTACTTATAAAAGGATGAAATTAGAACACTTTCTAACACCCTACACACAAATAGACACAAAATGGATTAAAGATCTAAATGTAAGATCAGAAACTATAAAACTTCTAGAGGAGAACATAGGCAAAACACTCTCTGACATACACCACAGCAGGATCCTCTATGACCCACCTCCCAGAATATTGAAAATAAAAGCAAAAATAAACAAATGGGACCTAATTAAACTTAAAAGCTTCTGAAGAACAAAGGAAACTATTAGCAAGGTGAAAAGACAGCCTTCAATGGGAGAAAATAATAGCAAATGAAGCAACTAACAGACAACTAATCTCAAAAATATAGAAGCAACTCCTGCAGTGCAATTCCAGAAAAATAAATGACCCAATAAAAAAATGGGCAAAAAAACTAAATAGACATTTCTCCAAGAAGACATACAGATGG
>NW_011481521.1:0-321 GCF_000754665.1 Bison bison bison | reverse complement strand
AGGGCATCATCTGTTTGGGGACTCCATGTGCACAGGTACTGTTAAACAGAAGGGAAGACGTGTAGCAATGCCACCTTACCTTTATGGCCTCAGGTTCCATTCTTTGTATCGGAAGAGACCCTGTATCCATGAGCACCTTCTTCACAACATTGGATCAGGCCAAGGCCTATCACAGTCTCTTGGGGCTCTTGGAGGCTCAGGCATCTCTTTGGCCTTTTCCTGCTACATGGACATAGCACTTGGGGCCACAGTTATATAGGTGCACACAGAAAGCTACACAGATAGGAAGAACAGAGGGCCTCACTCACAATGTTGTGGGCC
>NW_011481520.1:9477-10908 GCF_000754665.1 Bison bison bison | reverse complement strand
GTACTGCAGTGGGTTGCCATTGCCTTCTCCAAGAAGCAAGCTGATGAACTAGAAAAGGAGGGCCAGGAGACTGAGACCTCAGAAGCCACAGGAGAGGTGTCTGCCAGCGTGATGATCTAGATGCTCTAATTGATATTTCTGCTGACAACATCTAAAACTGCTGGACAAAACAGAAACCCTTTTTAAAAATGCACTCATGAGCCTACAAGGGAAGAAGAGACTCTCAGAAGCCCAAGCCAAACTGTGAATGGAATGCAGAGAACAAGAAGAGTGGGCAGGACTGGTTTCTGTGGCCTCTTCGGCTGCAGGAGATAAGATGTAATGCCCTGGGCTGGCCAAGATGGGTGTCAAACTGGAAACTTCCTTCAATAACACTGTACCCTTAGGGCAAGAACAAACAGGAAACAAGTTCCTGAGACTCAGAGGGAACTTACCTGTCTAGGTGAACTGTGCTGAGCAAGGGAGCCTACAGCACAGGGCTGCCAAAACTCATAAAACTTTCACAGTCCCAAAAACATCCTGCAGAGAATTTAATCTGTGAGTGCCCCATGCTGGGAGTGCCCCCCAAACGCCTGGCAGAAGAAAACGTAAAACTGCCTTCAATCCTGGCCCTGGAGTCTTCCCACAGATAAAGGCCCAAGGAATGAGTCCACAGGCAATCATCACCAACAGCCCAAGAAAGTAGGCCCCACAAGCCAGGAGACCAAGCCTGGCTGAAGAGAGAGGTGGTGAATTAAGTGGAAGACCCAGCAGCCCTGACACAAAGGGATGCTCTGTCAATTCTAACTTGGGACATCTGGTGGATATTTTATAAACATCTATTGCAGCTATTCAATTAAAAAAAAAAATACCTTTGAATGACGGTGTGGTGGAAGAGGCCAAGGTCTTACAGACTACCAAGTAGGAGAACTTGTAGGGCCTGGAATCACTTTCAAAACAACAGTTTCGATGAACTTATTTGCAGGGCAGCAATGGAGATGCAGACATAGAGAACAGACTTGTGGGCACAGTGGGGAAAGGAGAGAGAGGGACAACTGGAAAGAGTAGCATCGAAACATATACATTACCACATGTAAAATAGATAGTGGGAATTCACTGTATGACTTAGGGAACTCAAACTAGTGCTCTGTGACAACCTAGAGGGGAGGGATGTGGTAGGAGGTGGGAGGAAGGTTCAAGATGGAGGGGATATATGTGTACCTATGGCTGACTTATGTTGATGTATGGTGGAAACCAACACGACATTTAAAAAACTTTTTTTTAATTTTAATTGGAGGCTAATTACTTTACAATATTGTAGTGGTTTTGCCATACATTCACATGAATCAGCAATGGGTGTACATGTGTTCCCCATCCTGACCCTCCCTCCCACCTCTCTCCCCATCCCATCCCTCAGAGTCATCCCAGTGCACCAGCCCTGAGCACCCTGCC
>NW_011481520.1:4453-5511 GCF_000754665.1 Bison bison bison | reverse complement strand
AGTATTGACTTGCAATATCATTTAAGAAAATGGTATGATTTCTACTGTTGAAAAGCAAAGCAAAAATAAAACAAGAAAATAAATGTCCCAGTTCAAAAAGAAAGTGCAATCTAAACAATTTTCAAGTCTTAATGGATTGACTTAATATAGAACCAATCAAGGTAATGGTTTGGGATCCACTGTGTGTGGCTAAACGGCTCAAGGTCAATTCAAAGTTTCAGTCCCAAATGAACACACCGAGTGGTGAAAATACTAATGGGGAAGGACGCAAGAGAGCCAGGGCTGGTGTGAAAGAAAAAATCTCACTCACATGCCACTTGCTCATGGCTCGATTTGGAACCCAGCTCTCTCGGCCTCCAGACACCATTTCACCAACACAACTGCTACGTTACTTCTGGCATCCAGTGCCAATAACAATCACTGAGATAATCTGCAGCTGCTTTGACAGTTTCAGTAATATTAACAAAGTGCTATTTTTCAAGCAGGGGCCCTTTGTATTGTTCAATGCAATCAGGCTTAGATTACGCTTCCAGGAAATCCCTTTCTGGCACACTCTCGCATTCCCCACTGTGGCAGTTTGGAAACTTTTCTTCCCCTCCTGTCTCAGAGGAATAATTGTCCCTTCTCCTTTCCCAACCTGCCCTGTAAAATGGGCTTCAGCCCATGCCCCCACCCCACCCTGTTTTCTGCTCAGGAAAGGAACCCTCTTCTCTCTTGCTTTCCCCTGCCCACCATCTTCATTCACCTTTTTCAGATTCTCAGGGAAACATGTCTTCCCTCCAGCTGACTGCTACCACTACTTTGTGTTTTGAAACATCCCTTGCTCTCTCTTTAAACCTCCATCAACTGGCTCCCATCCCCACCACTCAGACCACCGCCTGCGATTCATAAAAGTTTAACCAGTGTATGCCTATACTGGACACTGGAGGGGCAGGATGAGAAAGGAGTGTCCCAGCCTCAAGCAATCCACAGTTAGGGGGTCCAGTCCCCAAGGACCTCTTCCTGAGTGTCCTCCCCAGCCCCACAACCTCACACACCCATCACCACAACTTCGCACA
>NW_011481520.1:0-1186 GCF_000754665.1 Bison bison bison | reverse complement strand
AATAATAACACCCAATAATAATAATAACACACAATAAGCAGAACCTACAGGATTTGGAATTGATGCAGCTAGGGAGGCAAGGCAGGGGAATGAGAAAGCTGACTTCATAAATAAAATACAAGGGTGTAATGTACAGCATAAGGAATATAACCAATATTTATAATAATAAAATGGAGTATAATCGGTAAAAATACTAAATTACTATATTTTATACCTAAAACAAATATAACATTGTAAATCAACTGTACTTCAATACAATAAATAAGTTTTATGCCTGATTGGGGCAGGGCAGTTGACTTCAAGTTCTTGAACCTGAGAAACTGAGGATCATCCAAATTGAGGGATATGTAGGCTGAAGAATAGTTCTGGTGAACTGCAAAGAGGTTAGGGAGATGGTGAACTTGTGATTCTCACAGACTTCCAGAGGAAGGTGTTTGAGAGGTTCATTTAGATTCACTCAAGGCCAATTTTCAAGACTAGATTTAGAAATTACCCATATAGCGATGACAGCTTAAGCTATGGATTAAACAAAATCATCAAGGCAAAGTGAGTAACAAGACAAGAAGGTTGATAGGGAACCACCACCAAGATGTCTACACTTAAGGAAAAAACAGAGGCAGTGGACACTAGGAAGGAACAGTCAAGATGGTACAGCAACACAGAAACCAAGACTCACAAAAAGAGAGTGGTCAAAATTACTGAATGCTTGGGGGAGATCAAAAACAATGAAGACTGAAGTGAGTCACTAGATTCAGCCAGAGAGAGGTCTCAGTTCCAAGGAGGTATCTTCAATAAAACTGGATACTAGAATGGTCTAGGGGAATGAATGAACCAGAGATGTGGAGAGACTAGAATGTTCTTTCCAGAAGTTTGGACTGAAATGAGAAATGGAATAGTAGTTTAGGGGAAAGCTGATTCAACACTTTAACCTGTTTTTAGGGTGAAGTGAAGTGAAGTGAAAGTTGCTCAGTCGTGTCTGACTCTTTGCGACCCCATGGACGAAACAGTCCATGGAATTCTCCAGGCCAGAATACTGGAGTGGGTAGCCATTCCCTTCTCCAGGGTCTCTTCCCAACCCAGGGATCAAACCCAGGTCTCCCGCATTGCAGGTGGATTCTTTACCATCTAGTAAAACCAAAAGGAGACAGAAAATCCCAGAGAAAGGAGATGACTGATCAAGCAAGAT
>NW_011481519.1:11398-13320 GCF_000754665.1 Bison bison bison | reverse complement strand
TCCAAACCTTGGTCCTATGTATGAGATCTGGAAGGCCAGTTCAGATGGAAACTGCCCAGTTGTCAGAGGCTAAACATTGTTTCTCATTTGTGCTTAGGACATGCAGTACCCTCATTCAATATGAAGCAGGAACAGTGATTAGCCTAAGTCAGCTTAATCATTCTATTTGTGCTACACAGTGGCCCTGAATTGCTACTACCCCACATAGATAACTGCCTCCAATTGCTACTACCCAGCAGATATCAGTTTTCAAAAGTAGCAGTCATCCTCAGGAACAAATCTTGCTAATTGTTTCATTGCCCTTGACCTCATTAAAAGAAGCCAACCGTTGCCCATCGCTCATGAACAATATGAGAAGTTGAGCAGAATATCTGTGCTATGTAGGTTAGGGCTTGTTTTGCCCTTACCATCTATATTACGTGAAAAGCTGTGCTGGTGGGTGAGACACTCCAGCATCACTGGGCAGACCTATCAGAAAAGATCTAGGCAAACTGAACATTCAGGAGTGCTGGGTGAGGTGCACGAGGAAGGGAAGGGGGCCAGACAGCCTCTCCAGCCCTCCAGTCTCCCTTTATCTCCACATCCAGGCCCCCTTCATTATCTTGGATAGATGAGAACCTCCAGGCTTTAAGCACCATCTGCCAGGGCTCTCTCCCGCCTCCCTTCTTGTCTGAGTGGGTGTTGAGAATGGGGAAAACATCCGTCCATGTCAAGCTGCCCAAGACTCTTTGAGAACTCCAATTCAGCTGCTGTTAGAGGCACAGTTTGAATAGTGTCTCTGAGACCACAGGAGACTCCATTCCCATTAGCTAGTCCACAAGAATTTTACAAGAAGAACCTGAGTCACCACTTGACCTTGAACATTTTGCTTTTATAGGAAGAATTCCAAGAAACTGGGCTTCCCTGGTGGCTCAGATGGTAAAGAATCAGCCTGCAATGTGGGAAACCTGGGTTCGATTCCTGGGTTGGGAAGATCCCCTGGAGGAGGGCATGGCAAACCACTCCAGTATTCTTGCCTGGAGAATCCCCATGGATAGAGGAGCCTGGTGGGCCACAGTCCACAGGGTCACAAAGAGTCAGACATGACTGAGCACATGAAGCAACCACTTTCCTACCCATCACTGACCCCCTCCAGCTCCGATCTCTACTTGGCTAATCTGCTTTGCTAACTTGGTCCAGTCTCTTAACATCCCCATGGCACAGACCTTTCTTGAAAATGAGATTTCAACCCCATACTTGTATGATACCGGCAAACCAGTGTTTGGAATACATTGAAGAGGAAAGGCTTCACAAAACTTTATGGAGGGTTCTTCTCTTCAGTGTATTCAAAACACCAGCTATAAAATAAAAGTCAAACAATGGCAACAAACAACATAAATCACCTTTAATCAAGTAATTCTACTTCTAGAAAAGTTTCCTTGAGGGGCTAGTTGGACAAGTATATAGAGAGGTATATATGAAGATGCTTATCCCAATGTTGTTAATTGAAAAAATGGAATAACTGAGCTGCCCAACTATTGTGTTTGGTAGTCATGTTACTACCTTCTGATGGCATGCCATGCAGTGATTTGAAAAGCTGCTGTTGGTTCTGTGTGTTGCTATAGCAGGAAGTTTGTGATATTTTAATAACATGAGAGCAAACAATGTGTACATATATAGAAACATCCTGGAAAGAAGTACACCTAAAGATAGACACTGATAGTCTCTGATATTATGCTTAGAGTGATTTTTTTTAACCTTCTGTACATTTTTCACAGTAAAAAATACATTCAATTAACCATACATAGTAGGTATGTGCATGCTCTGGCTCAGTCATGTCTGACTCTTTGCAACCCTTTGGACTGTAAGTCCATGGGATTTTTCAGGCAAGAATACTGGAGTGGGTTGCCATTTCCTCCTTCAGGGGACTTCCCGACCCAGGG
>NW_011481519.1:7463-8806 GCF_000754665.1 Bison bison bison | reverse complement strand
GATAAAAGAAAACATGTCAAATGTCAAAATTGAGGAGCACATGATTTGGGGTTCCTTGAGGGGGTACTGTGTGCACTTTCTAACCCAGTCCCTGATTTCATTCCCAATCATATTTTTTTCTTTCCTAGTTAAGAAAATCTATTTCCCCTCTGATGGTGGACCTGCCGGTGCCAGCTTTGCAGTTGAAAGTGAGTGTCTGCTTCTGTCTTTGATATCTTATCTCTGCATCCTGAGAACAAACTTATAGCAGAAAAATCAGGATTTCCAGCAATTGAAATGACCCTCATTTCTGTTATTTAGTGTTTTTACCCTTAGAATTGGTTACCTTTAAGTCTCAAAGAGCCCATGCACTTAGTATCTTGTAAAATGTTTTGCCCGTTTTCTAATTTGGCTGTAAAAGCAATTCTATTAAGTTCTTTTATCTGAGCTGGATTTAGCAAGGTAACCAAGGTGATGCAGGAAAATGAACAAATTCATGAAGGTTAGCCTGCTCTTTCCCGGATGTTCAGTTTTCAGCCTAGAACATAGGGCCACCCCAGGACTCTGCAGTCAGAAAATGCCACCTGATACCAAAGGCTAGGACTCTGGGCTCCACATTCAATTTGAAAGTGGTGTCAGTAAGAACCGCCCAATGAGGACAATCTCTGGTTTGACATGAGGACCTTCATGGCTCAGGTTTGAATCCACCTTCATTAGTTACTAGCTTCAGGAACTTTAACCACATTTGTTCACCTCTCCATACCTCAGTAGCTTTATTTATAAAAGGAGGATTAAAATAATGCCCACCTCATCAGATTTCTGATAAGGATTAATTTACATATATGTATTGACATGTAAATTCTAATGGAAATGAGACTCTAGTAAGTCAGCACCCAGTAAGGGAGCAAAAAGTGCCTTTAGGGAGGGCATCCGTGTGCCTGCAGCTGTTCTCACTCTGTGTGTCTGAGAGGCATCAAGGGAAGAGTTGCCACCGCAGCCTCCGATCTCTGGCACTGTACAGTTCGGTGTGGAATGGGGGTGAACAAAATATATAGACCTCCCTAAAATGTCCACTCCTTGAGGGCCAAGTCTTTGAGAGGTGTACTAACCCATCCTGGCACCTGTAGCAGTGCCTGGCATGGAGGTCAGAACATACATGTCTAATGAAAGAGTGAGCAAATGCTGGAAACAATAAAAGAACATCAGAAAAGGAAATGGTAAAAATCTATCTGCCGATAGAGTATAAATTTTTTTGATACTGTTGTGTGAAACAAGCAAGTCACAAATCACCCTCCGTGAGGAATTGGTTGTGCCCAAGTGACAAGATAGATTTAGGGCTGATCCAAGAGCCTTAGCAATTTCAT
>NW_011481519.1:6247-7363 GCF_000754665.1 Bison bison bison | reverse complement strand
TACCAAAAGCCTGATGCTTTCAATTGCTCATAGGCCCAAATTAACAGCAACACCATGTATCGGTGGTGGCTATGAGCTCAGTCCCCACAATGACCTTATGATTCATGTATGAAGACATCTTAGGTGCCTTACATGAGGCATGCAGTAAATAGAGGTTGAATGAGTGAAGAAATGAATATACCCATTTTATAGATGAGTAAACTGAGTCTCAAACAGGTGAAAGGACTTGGCTTAAGATCAAATAGCAAGTGGCAGGGGTACAATTATTTCTCTGTTCTCACAGTGTCATAATCATCAATATCATAAATTACATTAAACATAAATCATCAAAAACAATTCCAACTTAAATCAAGTGTACAGCAGTGAAGACTAGCAACCGGTATGATTGCTTCACTGTATATGGGCTCACTGTCCATCTGTGGACCAGGACAGTATCCTGAGTAAGATGAGGGGGTGCAGAAACTTGGAAAGCATGCAAAGGAGCAGTATTATCCTGAGAAAGGGCCATGTGGAGAATAGCTGACAGGAAGTGTGGAATGGGTACCTGGCTATGCCAACAGCCCCCTGTTGGCTATTCTGCCACTGTGGCTCTGGGCAGAGGGAGGCAGCAGGACACGGAGAGTGGGAAGAGGGTGACTTCCTATGTGAAAAAAGGACCAAGAACACCCCTCAAAGCCCACATTCTTAAGAGAGCACAGCACCCATTTCCCCATCTTGCCTGATGCTGAAACCAGAGGGGAGCTTGTGAAACGCCCAGATTCTGCGCCATCACTTCCTGGTTGAGTGGTTTTGGCGTGGAACTCAGTAGCCTCTTTTTATGTTTGATATATTTTATATTAACCTGATTTGGGATTTTTGTTTTGTTTTGGCCATGCCAAATGGCTTGCAGGATCTTAGTTCCCCAACCAGGGATTGAACCTGGGCCCTTGCAGGGAAAACGCTGAATCCTAACCATGGGGCCACCAGGGAGTTACCATATATTGACCTGATTTTGAAGTGAGCTAGATGAAACTGTCAGGAAGATTTTGGTAGTCTGAAAGATTTCCTCTGTTAGGCCCCAGATAAATATTTGTTGAAGGAAGACAGACCCCCTCCTGCGCCTCCAATATGGTCTAG
>NW_011481519.1:3867-5997 GCF_000754665.1 Bison bison bison | reverse complement strand
TATATATATATAATAGTGTATAAAACTCTCTTCGTCCCTGCTCTCACAGTTATTAGTCTAGTGGGGAAGGTAGATTCCACCAAAAAAAAAAAGGACAAAATAAAATGTTTGCAAGTTATGGTAAGTCTGAAGGAAGCATACCAAGTGTTGAGACAGAGCAAAACAGAGGTCAGCTTTGGATAAAGGGGGTCAAGGGTGGCTTCTATGCTGAAGTGATGTGTGAGCAGGGACCCACATGGACTGAGGGATGCTGGGAGCTTTAGGAAGAGCTGGGATGGAGATGGGGGAGGCTGCCCTGCCCAGACCAGAAGTGAGTGAGGACCGGGAGAAACCTGAGTGTGGGCAGAGGGAGCCCTGGAAAGGTCAGCTGGCCGGCTGACACAGCACCTTCTGGATCATGGTGGGGGTTGATTTTCTCTTCTAAGTGACTCAGTGAGGCATGGCAGGGTTTGAAGTGTGATCCGATTTGCATTTAATAAGGCCACAGAACCATTGTGCAGAGGATGCATTGGAGAAAGAACTGGTTAGGAGGCCAGAAGCACAAGATGGTGGCCCGAATCAGATGGCAGTCGTGGATGCTGGATGAAGTGAATGTGTTTGAGATCTATTAATATGTGGGGTGTTTAGGCTTTCATTTGCGTGCATGAGCAACTCTGTGGATACTGGTACATGTGTGGAAATGAGGCAGATTGTAGGAGAACACAACTTTGCCTTGGCCACATTCACTGTAGGTGATGATAAGACATGCAAGCGGATGGCCTTCTCCAACAGTTGTATGTAAGTGTGGAGTTCAGAAGCGGGGGGAGAGCCTGAGTAAAGTTTTGAGATTGTTCGGTATGAAAATGACACTGCAAGCCACTGAATGATCACCCAGGCAGAGAAAAGGGCAGAGGACAGAGTCCTGGAGTGTGCCAATATTTAGAAGTTGGGGGATGTGAGAACCGAGCAGACGATACAGAGAAGGAGCAGGCCCTGGGTGGGAGAAGCGCCAGAGAATGTGGTGTTACAGGAACTTAGAAGACAAAGTTTCCAAACACAGAGAGTGATCACCTGTGTCAAAGGCTTCCGAGAGATCAGATAAGAGAAGGCCAGAGAAATTGGATGTGGCATCAGAGATTTTGATAACGTAGTTAAGAGCAGTTTTCGTTAATAGCATGTGGACGAAAGCTGGATGGGGTGGGTTGAGGAGGGAATGGCAGCTGAGAAAGTGGAGATAGTAAATGGCAGTAGCTTCTTGGAGAAGTTTAGCCTTGAGGGAGGTGAATAAAAGTAAGCTAGTAGCTATAGAGATTAGTGGGGTGGAGAGGGTCTTTTATTTATTTATTTTTTAAAGAAGGCAAATATTAGAGCCTATACAGAAAAGTAATTAGCCTCCCCCCCCCCAAAAAAAAACAACAAACAAACTCAGGTGACCAGAAAGAAAAAAAAAATAGAGCCTATACAGAGATGAAGAGATGGATGACAAGATGATGACAATAACTTCATGGCTGGAGACAATTGCAAGGTTGTGGGGAAGCATTGGCATTTTTTAGGAGGAGGGGACATTCTACCATTGAAAGCAGACAAAAGATGGGGAATAAGGACACAGATGCCACTAGATTTGCAGGCTTGTTTGTGGGGAGTTGGAAACATAGTAATCAAATGATTTTGAATCAGCTATAAAGGCTGACATCATGAGTTTAAGTGGAAACAGTTGGCTGACTTGTGTGATTTTTTTTTTTTTTTCACCAGGGCTGTTGGGTTAATGTAATGCACAGAGAAGCCAAACTCTGGCTCATCCAGGGTTGAGGTTTTGACAAGTGATCATGATGAATGAGGGACCATAACACAGGATCATGGTATCTAAGCTGCTCACAGAAGGAAATGGAGGCAGATGGAAGGTGCCGGGTAGTAGAGGTTGATGGATTGGAGGATGAGATTATGTAAAAATGTGGTGATGAGACTGCTTAAGCCGATGACATCAGGAGATGGTGGTTTGAAACTGAGATGGTGGGGTGACAGCTGTGTACGTGATGACAAGGTCTAGTGTGTGACCATGGTGAATGGCTGACTGAGGCGCCGTAAGCCAAAGGTGCAGGGAATGGCAAGAACCACAGAAATGAGGTAAAAGAAGAACCCATAGCTCGCTAC
>NW_011481519.1:2434-2886 GCF_000754665.1 Bison bison bison | reverse complement strand
GTCCCCAATAAAATGACAAATTTCACCCTCTGTGTTCACTGCCCTCCTTCTTAGCAATTGGCCAACTTGCCCTCCATCAGCACGGTTGCCCGCATCAACACTGACCACATGGTACCCAATGGGGTTGTCCCACTCTGCCAACTGAATAGAGAGATTCCAGAAACAGCCTGACACTTTCTAGCCTTAACCAGATGATGCCCAGCTTCCCTGTTAATGGCATTGGCAAGACCCACAGAGAGTGGCTGGGAGGCAGGATGGTTCCTGCATCCTTGAAGTTTGAAGGGAAGCTGAAGAGGTCTCAGGCTGGCCTTGATGAATGAGATACTGTCACTTGGAAAATATGATCACTTAATTCCAAAAAAGTGATTCTAATCACTTGAGCAATCTGACAAATAACTCGCAAATTAGTAAGCAAACTGTCCCATCCCAAGCCAGGCCTAGAGTAAGTTCTG
>NW_011481519.1:898-1888 GCF_000754665.1 Bison bison bison | reverse complement strand
AACATGTACCATCAGAATTGAACTCTTAATTATGCTATTTAGGGAAAAAAAATGATTCCAAGAGGGCTGGCATTTGGTGTAAGCTGGGTAATCTGATGTTTTTTCCCCAAAAATCCCTCAGCTTGGAAGTTCTCTCGTATAAAGCTGAACGCAGTAGTCAATTTTCCCATATTGACAAAGAGGAAAGAAAAGGCCTCCTGTCTCTGAAAGACCCCAGCTCTTCTGATACAAGTAAATCCCTGCCCAGATCATCTGTCTAGAACCATCCTTTCTTAGTTTCCCCCTCACTTCCAAAAAGCTAACTTGAGAAGCATTTCTTTGACTACCTTTGGCATTTCACTCTTGCTGACTGCACACACATAGACAAGCCGGCCCCATGTATTATCTGTGGGGCTTAATCTACACTCCCAATTGGTAATCTTATGAGATGCTAGCTAGCTGGGGAAGGGGTGGAATCAGGTGGATCAAGGTTTGAAACTGGAAAGTTGGGCCCAATAGGGCTAGAGCCCATAAACACATTTTTCTCTCCAGTTTTGAGAAACTGACAAGTGGCTTGATCCACTCTGACTCACTGGCTGTGACCCCTCCCCCACAAACACACCCATTCCTGAACTTTATGATCTGAAAGAATGGGAATTGTTTCCAATGGGCTGGAAACTCACTTGAATGATACCTGGGTTAAAAAGGCAACAAAAGGTAACAATTTCCTTTTTTCAGGAAGCAAAAACTCTTTCAAGAATTCCAAATAAGGATGTTTGCCAAGCCAGTTGAGACTTGTGTAGAGGCAGTTTACCATTATAAAAATCAAGTGTAACACAGAAAACAAAGTAACCCCTCCAGAGATAAAACTAAGTAACTATCTTTGGGTCACATCTTTCTCCCATATAAACAATAATCTCTGCCATTTCCATAACTGTTTCTCTGCTGCTACTGCTGCTAAGTCACTTCAGTCGTGTCCGACTCTGTGCGACCCCATAGACGGCAGCCCAC
>NW_011481519.1:0-427 GCF_000754665.1 Bison bison bison | reverse complement strand
GACTCAGCGACCCCATGGACTGCAGCCTACCAGGCTCCTCTGCCCATGGGATTTTCCAGGCAAGAGTACTGGAGTGGGGTGCCACTGTTTCTCTAGCTTGACATAATTGAAAATAATTTTGTAACCCATTTGTTTTTTCAAAATGTGAAGATCCCCTGGAGTAGGAAATGGCAACCCACTCCAGTATTCTTGCCTGGAGAATCCCATGGACAGAGGAGCCTGGCGGGCTACAGTCCATGGGGTCGCAAGGAGTCGGACACAACTGAGCACTCACGTACAGGTCGCTTAACAGAAACTTATTTCTCACAGCTGGGAAGTCCAAGATCAAGGTACAGGTAGATTTGGTGTCTGGTGGGAACCTGCTTCCTGGTTCAGTTCAGTTCAGTTGTGTCCAACTCTTTGCGACCCCATGAATCGCAGCACGCCA
>NW_011481518.1:9096-9666 GCF_000754665.1 Bison bison bison | reverse complement strand
TAGGGTGATAATAATACTAGCTAATTTTTAGAGAATGCTTATTTGTTTCTGTCAGCCATGGTGAGAGCCAAATGATCCTTTGCTAATTTGTTCTTTTTAGCATGTCCTTGTCATCAATCAAGTCCTAGGGACTATGTGGAGTGAGACTACTTTATCTCCTTTTGCTGCTTTGACCACAGCCTTCCCCTTCTTAAAACCATCCAGCAGTTTTCTCGGAACACCAGAAAAACTAGATCCCACCCATGATCAGTTAACATGGTGTAGATAGCCTGGTGTTGGGAGCCTGAAAGCCTGAGTTTTGAATCCTAGCCTAGCTACCTACAACCTATTTAATTTGAGGCAAGATACTAAACCTCTCTGTTTCCCAGTGTCTTCCTTTGTAAAATGGGAATAATAATGCCACAAATATTATTGGATTATTATGAGGAATAAATGAGTTATACTTGTATAGCACTTATAACAGTGTCTGACTATAGTTAAGTGCCATGTAAATTTATGTATTAAATAAATAAATAGTAAGTATATCCATCCTTTAAACAGATATCTGTTAAGTATCCATGAGCCAGGTTT
>NW_011481518.1:4363-5646 GCF_000754665.1 Bison bison bison | reverse complement strand
ACATTTATTATCATATAATGCGATCAAGGGCTGGAGAGTTGGCCCTAGCATCTGTTTCACTTCAGGTATTCTTCCTAAGAACACTGTCAGACCCTCCCATCCCTACTCTACAAGCTTTCTGTAAGCTCTGAACCAGACCATTCCTTTCCCTTAGTATCTTTTTCTGCTTCTTGAAAATCAGGTTATCAAACTTTTCCCTTAAAGTTCCTTTATATCATCACTTCCTCCAAGCAGCCTTCTTTGATTATGGTTAGATCTGTTTTCCTGAAAAACCAGACCAAGTGATTGCCAAAGTTTCTGCTTCACCCTGACCATTTGGTGGTTATCATCCGAGGACCGCTGCCTGTTCCAATCTGTGTATGAATGGACTTTCACAAAGCCCACATGCTGATTGGATAAACCTGTTTTCCTTTTTATTGAAATTTATTTACAGTGTTGTGTTAGTTTCTGGTGTACAGCAAAGTGATTCAGTTATGTGCGTGCATGGTGTCGCTTAAGTCGTGTCCGATTCTTTGCGACCCTGTGGGCTGTAGCCTGCCAAGCTGCCCTGTCCATGGGATTCTCTGGGCAAGAATACTGGAGTGGGTTGCCAGATTCAGTTATAATATATATATATATATCCTTTTCCATTATGGTTTATTAAAAGATACTTAATATACAGTAGGTCCTTGTTGTTTCTTTTATATATAGTAGTGTGTATCTGCTAATCCCAAACTCCTAGTTTATCCCTCACCCTTTCCCCTTCAGTAATCATAATTTTATTTTCTGTGTTTGTGAGTCTATTTCTGTTTTATAAATAAGTCCCTTTGTATAATATTTTAGATTCCACATGTAACTGATATCCTATGATATTTGCGTATAGATCTGGTTTCATTATAATCTGGTTGTCCCATGTAGTCAGAGTGTAAATCAGCACCCTGTTTTCAATGTTAAGACCATTCCATCTCCATTCGTCTTTTTTAGGAAGTTTCCAAATTGGTGATTGGGACAGATCATCTATGGCCCATTCAGAACAAGGAAAGGAAAGAGAAAGAAAAACTGACAAATCTATCTTCTGTGTCCACTTTTAGCTAAGCTTTTGATCTGTGGTCCAGAAATTATGTCTGCATTGGTGTTTTCATAATAGCGGCCTCCCCCACATTGCTGCCTAAACTAGCTGAGAGAAAGAGAGGGTGGGGAGGCCAGAAAGAGAGGAAAAGGAAGAGAAGAAATGTCGAAAGAACTTCTGCCTGTATGTCCCATCCCGCGCCATCCTTATCCCAAACTCCAGCCCCTAAGTGAGA
>NW_011481518.1:0-331 GCF_000754665.1 Bison bison bison | reverse complement strand
ATGGACTGCAGCAGGCCAGGCCTCCCTGCCCATCACCAATTCCCAGAGTTTACTCAAACTCATGCCCATTGAGTCGGTGATGCCATCCAACTATAGGTGCATACTCTTCTTTTGTATGGATTGCTGCAAGTTATTGATATGTAACCTGTCTCCTACTGACAGATATTTAGGTTTTCTGTAGTCTTTTGCTAATGAATGAATTTTACACATGTGGGAGTATTTTTGTATGATAAATTCTTAAAAGTGGAATGGCTCCATCAGATGGTGTGGGCATTTGTAACTTTTATCCATATCACTAAATTGACCTCCGTAGCGATTTTCCAATCTACAC
>NW_011481517.1:9189-9933 GCF_000754665.1 Bison bison bison | reverse complement strand
GGACGCCGGTCTTCAAAGGGCCTGGGGGACTAGGAGGGGGCCAGGCAGCAGGCTGCATCCCGTCATCCCTGCCCCCAGATGGCAGGAGCCCCTTCTCTGTTAGCTGCAGGCAGGGGGCAGGCTGGGAGCTCTTGGGTCTCCCATCACTAGGGTCCGCAGCCCTAAGGCCAGGACAAGGGAGGTGGGGAGGAAGCAGAAGTGACCCAGGACAGTCTCCACCCAGCCTTCCTGCTTCTCCATTAATGTGCCGACCTGGGCTGCCCACGGCTCTGGTCGTCCCCAGTCTCCCTCTCCCACGGCCAGCCCACACCTGTGCCATCAGCCGCAGGCAGCCCCCGGCCTTCCTGCCCTGGACTCCCCCAGCCACGCGCTTTCCGGCCCCACGAGCGGCCCCACCTCATGGCCCCCGTAGAAGGCAATCTCCTCTGAGTTGGCCACCACTCGGGAGTGCATGTAGCGCAGCTCTCCCTTGCGCCGCGCCTCCTCAGCCACCAGCTCCCCGAACTTGGGCGAGAAGGCTCGCAGCACATTGGCCGTGAGGAAGACCACGAGGCCAGCAATGGCCGAGGGCCAGGCTGTGCCGGCCCCGCGGGAGCGGGCCGCTCGAACCAAGGTGTAGGTGGTCACGGCCACGTCCAGGAGCGGCTTGGTCAGGTTGGAGTAGAGGTGGGCCACGGAGGCAGCGAAGGCCACCACGTCCTCTGTCAGGGACTGGTCCGGGTTGCGAAGCCGCCCGTCCATGTT
>NW_011481517.1:4541-5358 GCF_000754665.1 Bison bison bison | reverse complement strand
GAGTTGGTAGTGACATATGGCAACACCTTCTTTGTGGTTCTCATTGTCATCCTTGTGCTACTGGTCATTGGTGAGTGAGTTGTGGCTGCTGGTAGCTACCTGACTTAGACCTTTTGCTGTGGCCTCTGCTACAAAGCCCTGTGCCATGTGCCATGTTCCATGATTAGAGTACAGCTTTGACTTCTCAGAGACAGACCATTTAGCGCGCCTGTCTTTCTCTTGGGGGAAGAAAAGCTCCCTTCGTCCACAAAGACGTCAGCATCCCTGCTACTGCCTGCTGGCAGGGTCTTTGCTTTGACCAGCAGCCTTTGTGCCCCTGGTGCTGACCACCTCGTGTCTCAGGCAGCTCCTTGGGTCCTTCCAGAGCTGAAACCAAGAGAGGCTAATGGACTTGTGCTGACCTTGGTCCCAGTAGGCTGCAGGGTTTAGGAACTGGGTGTGTGTGCTTTTGCTTTTAGGTGTGGGCTGGGGGTAAGAGTTGGGGTGGGGAGGGACCATGCTGGGGGATGTTCACATAGAGCTTTGCCCTTCTGCACACCAGATTCCACGAACTCTCCTGGTATGGCAGATTGGGTGGGATTGGCCCCTTGCAGAAGGTGGTAGTGGGCAAAAGTGCCGTTTTTCTTTTTGAGGAGTCAGGGAACTGCCTGGATGTTCTAGAGCGACATCCTGCTATGATAACAGGCTGCTTCATATCCTAATGTAATCTATAGAGGCTTGCCTAAATAAGTTGTTCAGTTCAGTCGCTCAGTCGTGTCCGACTCTTTGCAACCCCATGAATCGCAGCACACCAGGCCTCCCTGTCCATCACCAACTC
>NW_011481517.1:0-746 GCF_000754665.1 Bison bison bison | reverse complement strand
GTGTCTGAAGGACCACAGAGGCTCTTGGGGAGGATTTCATCTGGAAGTTAGAAAGGACAGAAAGAAAACTAAGGATTGGACTGGAAGAGGACAGGGAGCTTTTTTTTTTTTTTTTGGGAGCTTTAAGAATAGTATTGAGAAGGCAAAAGTCTGGTGAGCACTGGATCGGGAGCACAGTGAAGCCTGGGAAAAAGACAGTCCCCCCGGTGTTTCTGTGTAAAGTAAGGAAATGGTGGGTAGGGGGTCAGGGCAAAGGAAGCACTGGGATGAGAGAACTGAAATCCTAGATGGGCGAGGCGATACTGGAGCGCCCAGCTTCTCTGACTTAGTTTCCGCTTGGGCTAATGAAATGATGTCTAGAGGCTCTGGAGTTCATTTGCAGCTGGAATCGCCAGTCCTTGAGGAATTGCAGGGTAGGAGAGATTCTGCACGACTGCAGACAGGCAAGCATCCCAGTTTCCAAAGGAGGGAGATAGTAGGTGAGGAAACAGACTGGGAGGGTCTGGTCTGACTTTGATGTCAAGCTGTGTTCCAGAAAGAACAGCTTGTATGCCTTTATTTATTTATTTATTTTAAAAATATAAGTTTATTTTAATCGGAGGCTAATTACTTTACAACATTGTATTGGTTTTGGCATACGTCAGCATGAATCCACCATGGGTGTACACGTGTTCCCCATCCTGAACCCCCCTCCCACCTCCCTCCCCATACCATCCCTCTGAAGAGAGAGGGATCACTGGCAACTA
>NW_011481516.1:28531-29865 GCF_000754665.1 Bison bison bison | reverse complement strand
AGGAGCCCCCGGTTAGATCCCTGGGTCGGGAAGATCCCCTGGAGGAGGGAGTGGCCACCCAGGTTCTCCCTGGAGAAGCCCGTGGACAGAGGAGCCTGGCAGGCCACAGCCACAGGGCCTCAGAGTCAGGTGCGGCTGACGCTTTCCACCAAGCTAGGAGACGTGAGGTTGGTGGCGTAGGCACTGCTTTCTGCAGAGCGGTGGCCTCATCGCGGTCCAGGTTGGCAGAGAGGGCTCCTGCCCGCTGCACTGCCCACACATTCTGTTCTTTCAGCAGTCCACTTCCTGAGGGAGCTTCACAGCAGACACCAGTGTTGCCTCCCTTAAAATCCCTGTGACTTCCTGCGGTGGAAGTCACACACGTACTCCGCTCTGTAGCCCCAGGTCCCTGCAGGGAGGGCCCTGCAGCTTTGCCTGAATGCACGCTGCCTCCTCACCCCTGCCTAGTTCGGGGAGCCTCCTCTCCACCCTGCTTCGTCTCCCAGCCTCTGACCCCTCTACTGCTTCCTGACAGCTTGAGCCTTCTGGTTGTTGCCTTGGATTTGCCGGCCACTCTGCTCCTCCTCGCCTTCTTTAAAGATGGTCACCTGCGTGTTTGCACGCCGTCCCCACTCCCGTTCACCAGCCGCCACCCAGGGCCCACACATCCACTGATCGCAGATTCGGCAGATGGCTTCCAGTTCTTGTCTTTCTCACGCACTTCTGTTTGGGACTCCTGGCTTCTGAAATGGCACTCTCTCCTGGTGATTACAGGTGCTTCCTCATGGTCTGGCCAGTTCCTGCTCCTCTGTCTGCTCTTGAGCGCTGTCCTCACCTCGCTTCTCTTCAGTAGTGCTCCCCTCTGTGGCTTGTTAAACGCCCCCGTATCTTACTCCCAGCCCCCACGTCCTCACTGCTGCTGTGAGCAGAGCCTCTCTTTCCTCCATCCGAATCCCCTGCAGGCCTCCTCAGGCCTTTACGCCAGAAAGTACAAGACCACTGTCTCCCCACCCATTTTCTTGTTTTCTTTCCAAGGCCTGGGTCAAGAAAACAAATGGAGCCCGGCAGCCCATTCCAGTATTCTTGCCTGGAGAAGCCTGGCGGGCTTTGGTCCACAGGGTCGCAGAGTCGGACACGACTTAGCACGCACGAAGCATGAAATGTACTCTCCCTTCCTCCTGAGACAGATAGACTTTCAAGAAGACCTAGAAGATCAGATTCAAATTGTAGACTCGTGGCCTTTTCCGAGTTGGGTGTTAGCAGTCCCTGAGAACGGGCCCCCAGCAGAGCCCGCTTCTCTCCCAGCCAGTGCTGTGCGCCCACCCCCTGCCGTGAGCTGCTGCTGCGGCCCGCCC
>NW_011481516.1:15329-27031 GCF_000754665.1 Bison bison bison | reverse complement strand
ACTCTGCTGCTGCTAACTCGCTTCAGTCGTGTCCGACTCTGTGCGACCCCATAGACGGCAGCCCACCAGGCTCCCCTGTCCCCGGGATTCTCCAGGCAGGAACACTGGAGTGGGTTGCCATTTCCTTCTCCAAAGCAGGAAAGTGAAAAGTGAAAGTGAAGCCGCTCAGTCGCGTCCAACTCTTAGAGACCCCTTGGACTGCAGCCTACCAGGCTCCTCCATCCATGGGATTTTCCAGGCAAGAGTACTGGAGTGGGGTGCCATCGCCTTCTCCGTTACCTAGTTCCAATTTTAGAGACTGTTCTCTCAAGTGGGCATGAGGTTAAAGGTATTTTTGCACCTCTTTCTAAGAAGTACTCTTTATTTCTCAAATATTTTTGTATTGGTGAGGAATTCCAAAATAATTGTGCTTTCTTCTTTAAAGGATATGCCAGCAGTTTTCTAGGATTTCTCCTGTGATTTTTTTCCCACTTAAGAATAATTTTTGAAATATATTTTGAAAAGTCTCACATGGTTCTTCAATCAAAAGAGTGTGAAGCGCGCGCCGCGAGGGGCTTGGCGGCGTGTTCACTGCTGCTGCGTGGGGTTCTGTCGAGCCAGACCTTCAGGACACCTTGGGAAGAACTGGGCCCCATGTCAGGACTGTGAGAGGTGTTTTTCTTTTTCTGTTTTTGCCTCTTTGTGTGTGTGTGAGAGTATTTTTTGAACAATACTTTTTAGGTTTTGTTATAAGTTGACCCAAACGGTATGGAATCTGTCTGCGACATGGGAGATCTGGGTTTGACCCCTGGGTCAGGAAGATCCCCTGGAGGAGGGCATGGTGACCCACTCCAGTCTTCCTCCTTGGAGAGTCCCATGGACAGCGGACCCTGGCGGGCTACAGTCCATGGGGTCGCAGAGAGTCAGACACGACTAAGCTCCGCACAGCCAAGCGTCTTGGTCAAGCTTCCTGGGCGTGGGGAGGAGGAAAGACTGTCGTTTTGCAAGTAAGACACTGCTGCTGCTCCCAGTCGCCGCCCTCCTGCCCCACCCCCACTGAAGTGCAGTTGCAGTTCGGGGTGTACAGGAGAGTGACTCGGTGCTTGCTCAGATCACACTCCAGTACACGCCGCTACAGGAGCGTGACCGCAGTCCCCTGCTCTGCAGCGTATCTGTGTTGCCCTCTTGGGTCCATTTTGCTTGGGATGAAGACGTGGTTGAGGGTCATTGGAGCGTTTCTGCTGAGTCATGGAGTCTGCTGCAACTGTGGGAAGCTGTTTCGGAGGCAGACATGGTGGCTCTCCCCAGATGCAGTTGCTGTTAGGAACGGCGGGGTCAGGCGTGCCTGTGTCACACGCCTGTGCTCCTGGGTCGTGGATGTTGGCGTCCGCACGGTTGGCAGGCCGGACCCTCTGCTCATCCTGAGGCCTCGCGCGCGCTTGCCCCCGTGAGGGCCTCTCTGTGGACAGCACACTGCCTTCCTGCGCAGGGGGACGGGCGCGTTCCTGCTCTACTGCCTCACGCTTGCTGCCAGAGTGTCCTGGGGCCTGTTGTTAATGCTGTCTCCCCTCACCCCCCTTTCTTTTTTTAGCTCTGCTTATGACAATGTCAACAAAGTCCGAGTCGCCATCAAGAAAATCAGCCCTTTTGAGCACCAGACGTACTGCCAGAGAACGCTGAGAGAGATAAAGATCTTACTGCGCTTCAGACATGAGAACATCATCGGAATCAATGACATTATTCGAGCACCGACCATCGAGCAGATGAAAGATGTGTATCCTTTCCAGGCAGCTGCTCCGTCACCTGCTAGAGTCAGGCACCTGGACGCGCCCTGCTTGTGGGGAGGGAGGAGCGCTGCCTGTGGACGGGGACGCTGTGCTCTGCTCGCCAGTCACTGTGGCACTTGCATCAACTGACGGTTTTTCTCCAATTTTCCAGTTGTCGGTAGCTATGCTCAGTATCTTTGGCAAATCCAATTTTTCTCTGTCAGTTTCAGTAAAGATTTCCTTTCAGTAAGTGCAGTTGTGGAAAATTCTGATCAACACCTTTTCCAGTCATGATTTTCCCACTTAAGGTATGGTTGACTGTGATGGTGAAAAGGAAGGAGCCGTGGACTGTGGAAGAGGGGGCCCTGCACGGCACTGCTCAGGTCCACACTGTCCTGATCTGAGCAGCATTTTACATCTGGGTCCAGTTATCTCATCTTTAAAACTGAGCGGCTAGCCCTTCTGATCTTCAGAGCCAGCTGAGCTCCGAGGCTGTGTGGTGACGGTGGCCGGTTTAGAACTCTGGACTAGGCCCCAGGACTGGAAGCGTGGCTGTGCCAAGGGGCCCGCCCCGCCCCTGCCGCCGGGCGCCCCGCCCCTCGCCCCCGCCCGCCCCGCCCCTCGCCTCCGGGCGCTGCGCCCCGGGAGGCCGGTCTCCGGGGCCTCCGCTGTCGCCAGCCCTGCTCTGAGCTCTGCTGATCCTCTCAGTGCGGCGCCTCCCCTGCTGCCTGCTGTCCTGCTCTCAGATGACACGTTTTCCAGTCGTGTTGCCTTCACATCCCAGACTGTGTCCCCGTTAGTGTGAATCTGTAGGAGGTGCATAATGTGAGCCGAACACTAATGAAGCACGCTGTGGTGAGGTCAGACGCGGGCAGCCTTTATGTTTATTTTCCTTGAGAACGAAGTCAGCTGCGCCTGAGACTCTAGATGCTGAGGGAGGCGGGTAGTCCGGACGGCCGGAGGGCGCAGCCCGCAGGCCCCTTCGTAGCGCTGCTGCGCCTGTCTGATTCATTGAGTCTCAGCCTGAACTGCAGAGCCAGACGAGTAGACTGAGGGCTGAATTTAGTAGCGAATGTGTTCTCAGCCTGTGTTTCCAAAAGTTTTATGGTTGGTTTTTGTGGGGAAAGGAGGGGGACAGGAAGGCAGATCAAAGACTAATGAAATTAGGAGTTGATGCTGGGCCAGAGGAGAAAGTGCCCCATGCCGCCTGCTCCTCTCAGCGATGCCAGAGGCTCCTGTTGGTGGTAGGCCACGCAGGGAACAGGACTCATGCCCATGTCCTGCGTGAGCCAGGTCTCTGCTGGGGCGTCAGCGTGCACGCCAGGCAGGTGTGTGCCCTGCCGTCTCACGGGAGCTGAGCAGGAGGCCACGGCCTCAGGCCTGCTCTGCTGCGGGCGCCAGCCTTCCGCCAGCTTCTCGTGCCCCTCCTGGGCCTCGGCATGAACAGTGGGTTGTTGGCGTTCTTTTGTCTTCAGTGCTTTGCTGAGTGTAACCAGCTATTTTGGTACCTTAACGTTTCCAAACAGGTATATAGTACAGGACCTCATGGAAACAGATCTCTACAAGCTCTTGAAGACGCAACACCTCAGCAACGACCACATCTGCTATTTTCTTTACCAGATCCTCAGAGGGTTAAAGTATATTCATTCAGCCAACGTGCTGCACCGTGACCTCAAACCTTCCAACCTGCTGCTCAACACCACCTGCGATCTCAAGGTCAGCCGCATTTGCTCTCACTTAGGGCGTAGGAGTTGAGAAACCCATTTTACTGGGGCATGTTTGTATTTATTGCTATTCGTATTAACACCAGAAATACTCAAAAGCAGTTTTATGGCAAAAAGAAATGCAAGTGAAGAGTGCTAGTCTTTTAACACGCGGCGGAAGTAAACAGGCAGCGAGGTCTGCAGACGCTCAGACACGGTGAAGGGAGTGCAGAGTCCAGTGGAGACGCGTGTGAGTCTGAGAGGGCCTGGACGCGTGAGAGGACCCTCGTGTGCATGGGTCGGAAGACTCGGTGTTCCCCAGTGTGGCCCGCAGGCTTCATGCAGTCCCTGTCAAAGCCACAGGTGCCTGGTTCTGCAGAAACAGACAGGCTGATCCTGAAATGCGTGTAGAAACTCAGGAGACCCAGAACGGCATTAAGGAGGAGCTGCTCCAGAGGCCTCACCCTTCCTGGTTTCCAGGCCTACTGCCGAGCTGTGCTCGTCAGGACGGGGTGGTCCTGGCAGGAGTGGCATGTCGCTTGTACATCACGGAGGTAGAGTGTGTGCTTATGGCACCATCTGCGGTGATGGAGGCTCTGAAAGGAGCACTTCCAGACCCAGAGGAGAAGGCCGCCGGCTCTGGCCGGGGCCATGACGTGTCAGGAAGGAGGTGGCATCGTGCTGTCCCTCCCAGCATGCCAGCCCTGCAGTAGGTGAGTGGCCATGCCGGGCGCAGGGGACTGCAGACAGAAGGAGCAGCAGCAGACGAAGGAGTGGGGTGCCAGGGCACCAGCGCCGAGGCCTGCTCTGCTGGAGGGTCTTCTGGAACTGTCAGTGGCCCTGTCTTCAGATGGTTAGCTGGTCTGCCGGCCCCCGTGTTTACAGCTGTGTAGCAGACAGCCTGTGAGACGTGGTGGCGGCAGCTTCCTGCATCAGACACAGCTGGGGTGGACTCTATCACCTCTAAATATCCTTCTGAGTTAGACTCATGCCCTCCCCACATGGGGTGTAGCCAGCAGATCGCTGTCCGTGGGTCTGGGCACATGAGTCAGGGTGGCCTGAAGGGTGAGGGTGCTCTTAGGAACAGCCAGACCTGGTCAGCTCTTAGTGGTTTTCTTGAAAAATTATAGTGATTATTCTGATGTCTCCTACTGCTTTCCTATGGCAGATTGCTTTTGTTTGGTTTTAGAGAGCTATTCTTAATATTTTAAGTATGTAATATTTGTGGGAGAAGTTGACTTTTGCTTGAAAATGTTCATCTTTAAGAAGAGGAAACACAGAAGCATACTGCTTTGCTGTCTCGTCACTGCTGGTGGGCTTGTGTCTGCCTGGGGCCATCTCGTTCCCTGCTCACTGGGACGTGTGCCCACGCTGATTCTGTGTTATCAGCCGTCTGCACAGTCCAGGCAGTGTTTTCGAAACCCAATTTAACACACACTCAGAAACACAATAGGATGTTTGAGAAACTTGGAGCAGTTCAGCTGGCCCACATTGAGAAACGTCCATGTGGGGTACGCATCATCCACAGGGCATGCGTACCCAGAGTCTCAGTCCAGACAGGAGTGTGGCGCGCGCCCCACAGGCAGGGCAGGGGCCAGGCTCTGAGCTCAGGGGACGCCTGCCCCTCCTCAGACCTCGGGGGCGGCCCTGATGCCGGCCCACAGCCCCCGGCCTTACTAATATCGTTATTTAGGTTCTTTTTTGAATTTTCAAGCAGGTAATTAAGTCACTTTTTCCTTTTTCCGTTGACTTCTGTGTTAATATTTTTTACTCTTGAGCCCTCAGGATGTCAGCTCTTTTAAGTGTCTTAGACCTTTAGCTTTTGACTCTGGTACAGTCAAGGCCAACAGCAGTTAGCTTCCTTTTTTGGTTTCCATAAACATGCTACGTGCTTGGTACCCAGCCTTGAGACCCCGTACACACTGGCCTCACGCTGCCGTCCTGGAACTCTCTCCCAGAGGCCTCCTGTTTATTTCTCAGGCCCTCCTGGAGCCCTCTCCCGCAGGCCTCCTGTTTCTCTCTCAGGGCCACAGGAAAGCAAGGGTTGTGGGCCCTGTTTGGAGGTTGTGCTTGCAGCGTGTTTTTGGGGAAACTTGCAGGGGTGTGTGGTCTCCAAACTCCATCCACAGCCCCAGGGGGGCCCAGGCTGCTCGGGTCGAAGCATGTGTGCTTCTGGGTGGGCCTAGAAAGGAGGGTTCAAAAGATAAAACTGGAATGTCTTTGGGGCTTTTGTTCTAGGAGAATCTGAATTTACTCAGCCCCAAAGGTGGCCAGGTGGGAGTGGTGGGGCGTGTGACTGAGCCCTCTTCTGTTTCTTGTACCATGTCCTGGTTGTCTGCCTTCCTCTATATACAACTGTAGTAAAATTTTTTTTGTAGCCTTGGCAGTTTTTGGTTACTGCTGTATTAGCTTTCAGTGTTGCAGTGTTAAAAGAACTTTAAGAGCGTGACATGAGCTTCCCGTGGATGACCATGAACAGGGTTTCCCTACATGTACCTCTTGGTTTGTTAAATTATAGCCAGTAATTTTTATCTACTATGAGTGCAGGATACCAGTAGAAAAACATGGTCCTCCTTAAGCCAGCTCATTCTTCTGAGAACTGTAACTCACAGGGACAGAGGAAACGTTTCCCCCGTCTTCCCAGTGGGGTCCAGGCTTCAGGGTAGGCACGAAGCCCTGGTTGATGAAGTACGGTGCTCCCTTAAAGTAAATGCCAGCTGATAAACGCACAAGAGTACGCAAAACACACTCTTGCCTGGAAAATCCCATGGACGGAGGAGCCTGGTGGGCTGCAGTCCATGGGGTCGCTGAGGGTCGGACACAACTGAGCAACTTCACTTTCACTATTCACTTTCATGCGTTGGAGAAGGAAATGCCAACCCACTCCAGTGTTCTTGCCTGGAGAATCCCAGGGACGGGGGAGCCTGGTGGGCTGCCGTCTATGGGGTCGCACAGAGTCGGACACAACTGAGGTGACTTAGCATAAACGCACAAGGGATCATAAAGTTAGAGAAGTCACCGTTGTGCAGCTCCCAGTGACGTAGCTGGTTGGTGCAGTGCGTTCCTGGGCCCTTTACTCAGGACTCCAGTCCCCTTGGGGCTCCTGCCGCCTCCCCACGTGGATGCCTGTTTACCTCCCGCCTCCACCCCGGCTGGAGCCTCTCTCAAGCCCCGCAAGGTGTCATGGCCTGAAACAGCAGTATCGTGTTTGAATGCGAATTTCTGAGGTCAGGACTTTGGTCAGGGAACAGGGGGTGCGGTGACTGCTCTGGGCTCAGCCTCTGGACCACAGCTGAGAGATGTGGCCCTGGAGGCTCAGATCATCGCCCACAGGCCTGGTGGTTGGCGCCACGGCATGGCCACGTGTCGCCCACGTGACCTGGTGTCCCCACGACACGGCCAGAGGCCCCCAGTTCCCCAGGTGGAAGCCACAGTGCCTTTTATGGTCTCACCTCGGAAGTCGCACGGCGTCACTTCCAGTGTTCTCTTGGTTCAGGCAGTGGGAAAGGTTTGCCCGGCTTCCAGAGGAGGGAAGATCAATCCTGCCCTCTTGATACGAGCTCAGCCCCAGAGCTTGCGACCCACGGGGGGGTCAGGGTTACGTTGGCGTGGCTTTCTTCAGAGGAGCCCTCTCCACAGCTGTCTTTAGGTTGCTCACACCACGTGGGCCTGTCTCTGTAGAGGTGTGAGGTCCTATCTGCCTCCCCGAGTGCGGCTCCTGCTTCTGTTTCCGCTCCCAGACGAGGGTGGAGACGTCAGCCCCAGGACTGAGCCCACTGATCTGGGGGTCTGGATGCAGGCTTTTCACCTGGGTTTCTGCTGACCACAGAGAGCTGTGACTCGTGTCTGGACCCGGCCATGCCGCGTGAGCCGAGGGTGCCCAAGGAGTGGTGCGCGGTGCGGGCGCGTTGCAGATTCAGACAGTCCGTCAGCCCGCGGCTGTCCAGGGTGTGATGGCCTCAGCAAGCCGTCTGGCTGTGGAGGTGAGGCTGGTGCCGGAGGCCAAGGGGGCCTCAAGACGCCACAGTGACTGTGCGGCCCTGTCCAGAGTGCCCAGAGCACGGCCCTGGAAGAGCCACGGAGCAGGCGTGGTGTTTGCTCCTCCTGAAGACGCACTGACAGGGGCCAGAGGACGGGAACTGGGCGGCATGGATGCAGAACTTCTGAGGGCTCCATCGAGGAAGCGGCAGGGCTTCGGGTCAGAGGGGCCGCAGGGGGTGCCAGCCTCCACGGCCAGGAGCCCTGAGGAGGTGGGTGGAGCCTGCAGAGTCTTTTTAAGTTGTTGAGACCTTCAGCTGTGGGGTCTCTGCAGAGGCTGGTGTCTGTTAAGTCGTCTGAGTATTCCTAAGCTGTGTCCCTGCCTCCGTGTCTCTATTTTTAGGGACTGAGCTCAGACCCTTGTCACTTTTCAACCGAATTAGAGCAGTCAGCCTCCAAAGTGATCTCTGTCTTCCAGGCTGCCTTCTGCTAGATTCTGGTCTGTGTTAGCATCTCTGTCTGTCTGTCTCTCTTTGTCTCTTTATCTCTTGGATTAGTTCCCCAGGAGCTAGGAATTAAAAGGTCCTGCAGTTGTTTGGGACCAAATATGTTCCAGTTACTCTCCTCACACATTGTAATCTGGAGTAGCCCCAACCGTTGCATGCTCAAGGCCGGCTTGCATGAGTCAGGAGAAGTTAGAGGCTGGATTTTTTTTTTTTTGGTAAGGATCCGTCTTCAGTGTGTGGAACGTCTTGTACAGCTTTGGGAGTGGGTTTGACTACAGGAGGGGAAGGAGGTGGGCAGAACAGAGGAAGAGGTCACGTGTGGAGAGAGGCCACGCTGGAGAGGTTGGTCCCAGCAGTGACCGTTCCAGCGCTCGCTGGGGGCTGGTTTGAGTGACCTTACTCTCTGTGCAGAACTGTTTATCAAGTGGTCTAAGCAGGATTGCTGTGGGTAAGCAGATAAGTAGAGGCTGCAAACCGTTGAAAATGTGTTCTGGGCAAGACTCTGCAGCCTGTTCCTTTCTGACTCGAGGTGGCTGCCATCCCTTTGTCGTGAGGAGCAGGTAAGTGGGCGTGTGTCGTTGCCTCGGGGCTCTGCCACCCGAGAGCGGTGGCGCTTGCTGTCGCGTCACAGCTGGCGTCCCACCAGCGTCTGTGTGGCTCTGCTGCTGGCGACCTGACTCTCAGAAGCTGTCCTGTCTTGTTCTCCCCTAGATCTGTGACTTTGGCTTGGCCCGTGTTGCAGATCCGGACCATGACCACACAGGGTTCTTGACAGAGTACGTGGCCACTCGCTGGTACCGGGCTCCAGAAATCATGTTGAATTCCAAGGTAAGGACCAGGTTTGCATCGGAAGAAATCCAGGAGCCCAGAGAACTTAGGCCGTGAGTTGCACTCGGCCTGGGCTGAGGCTGGGTCTGTCTGGCCAGCCCCAAGGTACCGGCTTGTCTCCCTTCAGCACTGACGTCCGGGCTGGGCTAGCGCTGGCTTACAGAGCCGAGGGGCGTGCTCCCGTCGTGGGCCCCTGCGTCCCGCCCCCGAGCAGCCCTCCTCCACCCGGGCAGCTTCCTCCTGTCAGCTGGGCTGTGTGTGTGGACTGTGGTCGTGAATGCGGACCAGGGCTCTCCTGTAAGAGTCAGACTTACCTGATACGAAGAAGCCTCTTCAGCAAAATTGCAATAAAATTGGAAGAAAACATTGGTGTGGGAAAAATAAGAGCTGCTGTAACTCTTTCAAAATGACACGGTGGTCCGGCATCCAGGTCGAAAGCGCACTGCCAGCAGGGCCTTTGCTCACAGGAAACGACCAGAGAGTCTGTGGAACAGGGCAGAGTCGAGAGTGGCCGGTGCGAGGGGCGTGAGCAGCGGCCGCAGCGAGGGCGGCCGTGGGGCCTCGTGAGCCTTGGCCCGCTGCGCGCAGGCAGCGTCTGGCTTGCGGTCGGCGCGCCCGACATCTCTCAGTCATCCTGAGCCTTGTGTCGCGAGGTCGAGAGTCCAGAACTCCATCCCTTCCACCGTGATGTAACATGTGTGAGGAAGGCCATGAGAGTAGACGCTGGACCCACGTCCAGGTGTCGGAACCAGACGTCGTCCTGAGAGGCTCGATGGCAGTGAGTGAAGTGCACGGCCCAGGGGCTGGTTCTCTCCCTCCAGGCCTCACGTGAAGGACTAGGGCCACGAGTGGGGTTGCCTCTGCGAGGAAATGGAGCCTGTTTACAGCAGATAGCTGCTCTTGGTCTCACACCTGCGTGGAGTCAGCTGTAGAAGTAAAAATCCATTAGAATAGATGCCATCGTAAAGGAGGATTTGGCCTAACAGATGTTTCACAGAAGAAAACGCTGTGCTGATTCTCTCATGATTCCCGACCGCAGACAGCGCCACAGGGCAGGCCCCTGCGGTGGATGGCCACGTGAGTTGCTCCGTGCCGGGCGCCCGCGTGCGCGGCGGGCCCTCCTGCCGTCTCCGGGGGACCCCCGGGCGGTGGCGTCCGCTCTCGTGCGTGGCTTGCGTCCTCTGACTCACGGCTCCTCTAGCCCGAGAGGCCCCTCCCAGCATGTCCAGCGTTCCCTTTTCAGCACACCCGCGGGAGAATTGGGTCGGGGGACACCTGTGTACCCCTAGCCTCACCAGCGTTGACGTCTTCCGCCTGCCTGTCTCCCCGCTCTCCTCTCACTTCCCCCGTGTCAAGCTCTGACTCCTACCGGGCTGACTTGAGGAGCTGGCGAACGCTCCTGGGCAAGTGGCATGCCCTCCGCGCGCCCGTGACGGCAGCCTCGTCCGGCGCTGGCCCTGTTGTGTCCTCACAGCGGCGTGTTGCGGCCCCTGTGCTGTGCCCATGTGGGGTCGCCCCCGCTCCTCCACAGCCCGGATCGCTTGGGGAGTGCAGAGGTGGCCTCACGCCCGCCTGAGCTCTCCCTGCTTCACAGGGCGGGCTCCTCCTGAGGGGCCCGGGTCACTCTTGGCTGCACAGGCCCCGCAGGGTCCCAGAGGCCGTGTCTGGGGCTCGTCTTCCCGGAAGCCTCTCCCCGAGGTGCCCGTGAGCACCGCTGTGTCTGTCAGTGCTCCTCCTGGGGCTGCAGAGCCCGCTTCTCTAAGTTACATAACGAGCTGGCATCCGTCCGTGAAGGAGCGATCACACGTCTTTCTCTTTCTCCTCCTCTGACCCCGTCCTTGTTCTGAAACATTACTGGACTCAGGGTGGCTCTGGGCTTTTGTTTGTTTGCTGTCCGTTATCTTCCTCTTTTTTTTTTTTAAGCACTCACTGTCCCAGCTTTGGCTGGAGCGCTCTGTGTATTTATAATACGGCACTTGACAGCATTTGTAACTCGCGGAGCAGGGCAGGAATGGGAGAGGCGAGGGTCGCAGACACCCCGTGCTCCAGACCCCGCAGCGTCTAACCGCTTATCCAGGACCCTAAGCGGGCTTGTCTATGTGGGTTTTATCTATCAATATTTACTATATGAAAGTGAAAACTGAGAAGTTTTAACGTGTTAATTTTTTAAACGTATTTTAAACTAAAAGTTAACGTGAATTAGGCGTTTCTCGTTTTTTAACTATCTTCCACAAGAAAAACATTTTAGTGAGAACAGTGGTGGTCTCATTTTTGCCGGTCTCTCCAGCATTTGGCTTGATTTGGGCATGCTGGCTTCTCACCTGGCTCTGCCTTCAGTCTCAACTCTGCGGTTTTGGTTTGAGTTAGTGAAGAAGAGTCTTGGCGTGAAGCTAGGAACCTGGTGGGGGACGGGGGACTGCCCCGTGGACGTGAAACCACGGCCTGGTGGCTCTTGCTGAGACCCACACCCGTGTGAGGTCCTGTAACGCCCAGCATCAGGAGAGCAGGGCTCGCTTTTGTCTCATTTCACGTGTGGCGTCCCGGAAGAGCGTCCTGCGCGTGTGAGAGAGTGAGTGACTAGGAGGACACAGGACGCTGCGGTCGTGGTGGGGGGCAGCCCACGGGGCTCAGGGGCACTGCCCCCCCAGTGTAGCGTCCCCCCGGCGTCGTCCCCGGCGCCCCCTCGCTGGCTCTTCACCCTGTGCCCTCTGCTTTCTCATTCTCTCTCCGTGTGTGAGTCCCTTGAGAATGAACCGCCACTGACTGTGTCAGTCTGCGTGTCCTTAGCAGCGGTTCAAGTGCTGCCTGAGGACAGTTGGTCTCCACCTAATCGTGGTTATCAGTTCAGTTCAGTCGCTCAGTCGTGTCCGACTCTTTGCGACCCCGTGAATCGCAGCACACCAGGCCTCCCTGTCCATCACCAACTCCCAGAGAGATCGGAA
>NW_011481516.1:11980-15229 GCF_000754665.1 Bison bison bison | reverse complement strand
TCTTTTCCAATGAGTCAACTCTTTGCATGAGGTGGCCAAAGTACTGGAGTTTCAGCTTCTGCATCATTCCTTCCAAAGAAATCCCAGGGCTGATCTCCTTCAGAATGGACGGGTTGGTTATAGTTGCTGTTAATACAGTAGCAGTGTCGGTAGGCGGCATGTTAACAACTACTGGGACATCCAAGGGAGATACCCCTAAACCCCCAATCTTATTGGAAAGAATTATTTTGAAATTCAGCCCACTTTATCAGAGGTATAGATCTGATCATTAAATCTTTGACTTTCAAAAAATACTTTGCTATATTTCTGTAGCCTTTAATATTTGACTGGATTTCTTCCCCCGTAGCTGTTCTCCACATCTCTTCTTCTACTTATCACTAAAGCATTCTCCACAGAACTCTGCTTCTACAGTAACAGCCTTTTGTCACTGTCGTATGGTAATTCTTCCATGTCTTTTCACTGAATCCTTTAAAAGAAAAACTGTACCTGAAAAATGAATAAAAAAAGATGAGAGATAGGAATTAGTTGAGTAGGATGGAGCCAGCACGCCCTCGTGAGCCCAGAGATCATGGGTGGTTATTGTTTTGTTTTTAATGATTTTCAGAATGAAGAAAGATATTCTGGAAATGGAGCAACGCCCCTTCTGAGTGACTTCCGAGTTTCAAAAACGAGGTCCCCAGATGTCTGAGAGTAGTCAGTGGCTGCTCACTGCTTTCTCGTTTTCCCAGCTTCAGCTCGAAGGGGTTCTGATTCTTTCTCTCAAATCATTTGATAAAAGAAATGAGGTCTGCTACAGAAATTCTAATAAGTGAATCTGCTCTGAAGAGAGGAATGAAATCCAGCAGCCTTGGCTTTTTAGCGTCTTATAAGAAAGCCGGTTGCGTTTGTCTCTGCACGCTGTCCCACGCACGTCTGAATTGCAGGGCAGGCCGCGCCCGTCGTCTCGGGGCGGCAGGGGTCACTCTCCCTTCTCCCGCTGCAGGGCTACACCAAGTCCATCGACATCTGGTCCGTGGGCTGCATCCTCGCGGAGATGCTCTCCAACAGGCCCATCTTCCCCGGGAAGCACTACCTTGACCAGCTGAACCACATTCTGGGTAAGGTCCTCAGCGTCCGGGGCCCACGTTCACGTCAGAGCCCTTCGTGAGCTGGCGTGGAGACGATCTTGCAGCTCTGGGGCCTGTCCTGGGCATGAGCTGTTTCTCTTCGTCCTTGACGGAACACTCGGTGAGAAGGGCCAGCGCTGGGAGGTGGTGAGAAGACGCTGAGCGCCGGGGCCCATTCCCCGCTGCTGGCGGCACGCGGCTGGTTCACCGTGGTCTTAATAACTGACAGCAGATTATTTTATCTGATAGGTATTCTTGGATCCCCGTCGCAGGAAGACCTGAATTGTATAATAAATTTAAAAGCTAGAAACTACCTGCTCTCTCTTCCACACAAAAATAAGGTGCCATGGAACAGGCTGTTCCCGAACGCGGACTCCAAAGGTGGGTGCACTTCGTCTGTGTCAGTCTCTGGGCCCTGGGGCCGCGGCTGCTGCGTCGTGACACGGCCCCGCTGGGGGTTCGGTCTTCACTGCCCTCCCTCTCTTTTGGAGCTGCCGCGGCCGTGGGCTGAGGGGTCTGGGGGTGATGCCTGGCTTTCCACATGTGGGTTTGTTTGGTACTTAGCTTGGATTAAGTTCATGTCTTTAGAATCATCGTGTCATTGGGTAATTTTTAAATTCAGGTTTATCGTAGAATAATTTACATAGAATAAGACAGCCTTTTCGGTTGTGAAGCCTTTGAACTTTAACAGATGTATACGGTCCTGTAACTTCACGCCAGTCGGAACACAGAGCATTTCCATTGTTCCCCAAAGCTGCATCGTGCCTTTTTGTGGTCAGTCGCCCCCCTTGCCCAGGCCTGACACCTGGGGGCTGCTGAGCCCACAGGCTGGACGGGTCTGCTGGCCCTCGTCCTGCAGTGGGCCAGATGGGGCATTCCGTGCCCGTAGTAGTGCCCCGAGAGCACCAGAGCAGGGGCTGCAGGGTCTGAGAGCAAGGCGCCTCTGCCACAGCCTGCTGGTCAGAGAGCGTCTCACAGCCAGCCCTGCTCCCCTCATTCAGAAGGTGCAGAGGGCTGGGGGCCGGTTCGCCTGCCGGCAGCTCGTGTCTGCTCTCCTCCTGCAGCATGCAGAGATAAGTGTGTCCGCTTAGGAAACAGACGGGTGTCTGTTCTAAGGCCCTGGACACGCAGCAGCAGTAAGACACAGTAAGAGCCTGCTTGCAGGTAGCTCAGCGTCTGGATTTGTCTTGTTAGTAGTGGTTCACAGAGAAGGGGATGTAGTCTCTTAGGTACAGGAAACCGGCCTTGATACGCTTTACTGCAGGAGGTGTGGACCTTGAAAGCTCCTCGCAGCTTGGTGATGCGTGTGTGGTCACGGCCGTGGGAGGGTCACCCTCTGCACACGGCTGGTGCAGGGGACGCTCTGGAGCCTGAGGGGCAGGTCGGCAGCTTTGCCACGTTTGTGCCTGCAGCTCTGGATATTGAACTTGTGGGTTCGCCAACCAGATGGGAAAACGGCATTTTAATTTGTTTTTCTTTAATTAAGAGTGAGGTTGAATGTTTTTTCATGTTTGGAGGCTGCTGAGTGCCTTGAACCAGTAGTAGTATAGATTTTCCTTCAGAGGAACCTAGCTTGGGGTTCTCTCCAGAGTTACTGTGGTGAAGGGGAAGAGATGACTCTTCAGCAGATGTTACGGGGCTCGTCGAACAGCTGTCTGAAAGAAAATCAGATTAAATCACTATTCACACATGAGAGTGAACTGTAAAACAATTGATGATCAAATACTTTTCTAAAAATCATACTGTTAGAAGTTAACAGTATTTAGAGTACTCACTATTTTTCTGATCTCTGCATGGGGGAGAAATATCTTCCTGAGCTTTGAAAACAAACACACACCAAGACAACAGGCGTGAGTGAAAGGCTGGTGGGTTTGATCACAGGAGAGTAGAGTGATGAGACCCGGCGTGGACAGCGTGTAACCCCTCCAGGCTGCACAGCGCCTCCAGCGTCCTGGTGCTGCTGTGCTGACACCGCACGGTCCCGCTCGGCCCTGTGCTCCGGGGGCAGGCTGGGCGCCCAGGCCTGTGCCTTGGGGCAGTCACTGACCTCACCACCGCGCATTTTCCTTAACTCAGAATGGGACGAGTTTCACCCACCTCATAGGAGAGTTGGGAATACAGCCCCTAAGCGTGATTTTCACAA
>NW_011481516.1:7610-11033 GCF_000754665.1 Bison bison bison | reverse complement strand
TCCTGGAGGAGGCTGGGGGTGAAGATGGGGACTCTCGCGGGGTGGACTGGAGTCCTCCCTGGGCAGCGCCAGGGGGCAGGGCCTTGGAGCCTGTAGAGGAGGAGGCCTCCATTTCAGGTCCTGGTGGCCACTCAGAGGGGTGAGGGCACAGGGTGGGGGTCTGAAGGCGCCAGAAAGGACCCCGGGGAGTGGGGACTAGGGCACAGCAGGCAGGGTCAGCCTGGGAAGGGGACAGGGTCCCCCTTTCCCAGAAGGACGCGTGTGGACCCACTGGAGGGATGCCCAGGGAGGCCACCCTGGGGAGCCTGGTTTCCCGGTAGGATGTGCCGGCCGCGGGGAGGGCCTGACCCGCCCTCGTGAGCAGGAGGCGCGTGCTCGGGGCAGAGCAGGACTGTCCGGGGCCCCGGGGTTCTTGGCCGTGTGCTCCTCAGCCCTGAGGCCCCACGGCCCTTCCCGGCGCCCGTGGGGTGAAGCCCTTGGTGGCAGCGCCGGCGTCTGCCCACCGTGCTCTGCTGCCGTCTGCCCGGGGCCTCAGCAGCAGGGCTCTGAGCCCAGAGTCCGGGAAGTGCGGCTGTGGTGGCGCGACCTGTACAGGTGGCCGCCTCCTCTGGCTCCACTCGGGACTTGGAGCTGAGGGTGGACAGGACAGGCGGCAGTCTTGTTCTGGATCAGAGTCCCTCCTGGTGGGTGAGGAGGCTCAGAGCGAGCGCCAGCCAGGCGAGCTGCCCTGGGGCCTGGCGGGGGAGTGACCCATGTGGCAGACGGTGGGGTCACAGAGCTGCGCTCCCCCAGAGTTAGGGGCCCCGTGGGGTCCTGGAGAGGCAGGGTCCCGGCGGGACGCCGTCCGGCCTCAGAGGGACGTCGGTCTTGGAGGGCCAGTGGCCTCTGCACCCAGGGACGCGTGTGCGCAGGCAGCGTGACTCAGTGCGGGTGCAGCGCCCGGCCTGCACCTGCCCGCAGCTCGCCTCCCCCAGCCTCCTGTCCCTGCACACAGGCTGGAGGCCAGGCCTTTCTCCAGTAGCAAAGAAAAGAGAAAAGCTCTTTTCCTTTGAAGTTGTTGCCTAGGATTGAACTTGAAGGAACGTGAGGTCTGATTTAGGAATGCCCGTCGCCTGGGGATGCGTGCCTCTTAGCAGCAGCAGGAGGTGGAGGTTAAAGACAATGCTGGGGGCTCTCAACGCTGCAGACAGAGGTCCCGGAGTCCTGAGGCAGACGGCCACTGTAGGGAGGGGCGGGGGCAGGCCCTGGGGCTGCTGGGGCTCAGCAGGCGTCCCATGCTCCGCTATTCCGGGAAGTGTGCTGTTGGTAGAAATTAGGGTTAGGGTTAGGACTTAAAAAAGATCCTGCTGCTTTTCACACTTCGCTTTATGGACATGAAAAACGCCCTTCATTGTGTGGAGTTTCTCTTCACGTCCAACGTGGTTTACTGCTTGGATGGACTCCTCGTTGAAGGTGGGGAGCTGGGGCAGAGCCCAGCAGGGAACATGTTTCCAGGGCCCTGCGCTTCACACACACCTGTCAGCCGGAACCTGGAAGGAGGGGGCTGCAGCCACAGGGCAGGAAGTAACCAGGGCCACAGCAAGCTTGGAGCTGACCCAAGAGCGGTAATACGCGCAGCCTCTGCTCTTGACCCTGCAGAGTGGGGCCATGCTTTCGGACCAGGCCGGGTTTTACGGGCAGACTTGGGCCTGAATCCTGGCTCCCTGTGCAGCCTCTGCAGAGCGCGCCGCCTTCCTGAGTCTGGTCTCTGCCGTCAGACACTCAGGTGAAGCAGGCTCCCCTGAGCGCATGGCTCCCTCAGCTCCCCCGTCTAGTGGGTCTTGACTTAAACAGGGAGTGCGCAGTCTGTTCGGTGACTGCTCCTTTGGCTTCTCACCTCTGCAAAACCTTTCTCTCTGTAGCTCTGGATCTACTGGACAAAATGTTGACGTTCAACCCTCACAAGAGGATCGAGGTGGAGCAGGCTCTGGCCCATCCTTACCTGGAGCAGTACTACGACCCGAGCGATGAGGTGAGAGTCCGGCAGGGGCTGCCTGCCTGGGCGGAGGGGGAGCGCGCACGGATCCGTCAGCTCCCCCAGGAGCAGTGGAGGCCGCCTCCCTGTGGCAATAGGGCAGCAGCGGAGAACCAGAGACCCGGGCTCCCCTGCCCTGGGCGCCCGCGCAGCAGAAGAGCGGCACGCTAGGGCCCCACACTGCGAGCCCCCCGCAGGGAGAGCAACTGCGAGTTCCTCCTTTCCCCCCTTTCGGAGGCCAGAGCCGAGTTTGGGGTGTGTGTTTTCCTCCCCTTAAGACCTGGTGTGAGAACGGCAGGGATGAGGGCTGGGTGCCTGGTAACAGCACTGAGTGTGTGAGGAGAGTCTTTGATGTACATACACAGTGTCAACTTTCTGGTCATTTATATAGAGACGGGATACTTTAAAAAAAAAAAAAAAGTACCAGAAAATACAAGAAACTTCACTTTGTAGTCTGGTTACACAGACACCGTTATTGAAATTTTGGAGTATTTCCATCTCATTCTTACATTTTTGTATCTAAATTTAGAAAAAATAAAGCAGGGTTCATTCTGTTTAACACAAGCGTGGCCGTTTGCCACAATTCTCGTCGCCCGCGAGGCTTCGTGTTTCACCGCGAGGCTTCTTCACAGGAAGGCGCTGCTGTGTGTGCCGGACGCGCGCGTGTGAGCATTGGGCAGCCAGCCGCAGCCCTCCCCGCCAGCACAGCCCTGGCCACACCCCAGCGCCGTGCGGGGCCGCTGCCCGCTGTCGGGCCTGGGTGCATGGGGCACGCCGCACACCTCGGGGGGTGGGTGCTGCCGGCGGGAGCCCAGGGCCTGGGCTTGCAGCCTCCACCACAGCCCCTCGTCTCAAAGTTCTGCTTTCTCTTCAAGCCCGTCGCCGAAGCACCCTTCAAGTTTGACATGGAATTGGATGACTTGCCCAAGGAAAAGCTCAAAGAACTCATTTTTGAAGAGACTGCTAGATTCCAGCCGGGATACCGATCTTAAATTTGTCAGGTACCTGGAGCTTTAACCATAGAATAAGTCCTGGCCAAGGAGACAGGGTGGTGTTAATGTCATTAAAGAGGGGTTTTAGTATGGAAGCTTTGCATCCTGAGGTGTGGGGAACCATACAGCCGTGATGGTTGGGTTTTTTTAAAGTTCTCAAAAGAGGAAACACTGATCTCAATTTTAGAGAATCTGTGGAAGAGGAGAGAGTGCGGCTTGTGTCCGGACTCTAGGAGCGAGTGTGTCACAAGAATTAGGCTGGGGTTGAGGCCTCTGCTGGGAAACGCTTGGGGCGGTCCGGCTTGGACGTCGGACGGCTGGCTAGGGGCTCCGCACGGCTTCTCTGTGCCCCTCCCCTGTCCTGGGGGGGGGCGGTGAACCCCGAGTCCTTCTGCTCCCAGTGAGACTGCGTCTGTT
>NW_011481516.1:3306-6453 GCF_000754665.1 Bison bison bison | reverse complement strand
CGCCCACCTTGCTTCAGTCACTAGCCGCCTTCTGCTCTGAGAGACGCAGCGGCCCCTCCCCTCCTGAGTCCTGCCCCGGTGCCCTGCCGGTCGCGTCCCCTGGGCGCTTTACGGCAGCGACCGCCCCCTTGCACTCCCGCCGCCTCACGTCACGCGGATCCCTTACGGGCACAGGTGTGGCTTGTAGAGCACTGTCTCTTCTCTAAACGGGAGGAGGCCCACGTCGGGCAGCTCACCTGCCCCGTCGGGGGCACAGCCCTCGCAGGACGCGTCCCACGCAGCCCTGCCTGCTTGCGGGACTCCCGCCAGCAGAGGCGGCTCCCCGGGATCGGGTGAGGGGCGCAGGCCGCGGGGCGCCTGCCCGATGCCTGAGGGCCAGGCGGGGGCACATGCGTCCTCCGGGAGCGCCTGTTGTACACTTCTTCCCTCCTGCAGCATGTCAGCATCTCAAGTTCATCCTCCACCCCCGGTGTGACGGTGTGTGCTAAAGCCCGGTGAGCCTTGGCTGAGCGCCGCCCTGCGCCAGGGCCCAGTCACGCGTGGGGCGCCCGAAGAAGCCCGCCCGCCCCCGGCCCTGGCACCGGCTGCCCTGCCGCGTGGCGCGGCCTCCTGCCCCTGAGCTCTGCGCGCAGCACTCTGCCTGTCCAGCCGTCACTGTCCCCTCGCATGACTGTTACAGCTTCTGTGCGGAGATGAGTCCACGTGCCACGCACCTGTGGTTGAAACGAGACTCTGTTGTTACCTCTGAGTTGTGTTCCACGGAAAATGCTCTCCAGCAGATCACTTAGGAAAAGTTCCTCAGTTCTCAGCTTTTCATTTCTCAGCTGTCCTTTCTTTCTTGTTTGGATTTTGACAGCAGTGGAGAGTGGGTTATATAAAGACTGCCTGCTAACACGAACGGAAATGCGCTTGTCATTCCTGAAAATAAACGGGCGTCCTCTATCTCCTGCTCACATTAAGATTCAGTGTCGATTTCCTCTGGATCGTGGGGTCCGAACCAACAGTCAGGTCAGGCTGTGCTTAGACCAGGAAGCCCAGGGGGCCCGCTCCCTGCTGGGCGCTGCCCGAACACCTGGGTTTGTGTAAGGCCATGTAGACAGCGTTGTGGAGGGGTTTTTTCCTCCACACGGCAGAGCATCAGTTCTGACATGCTCCTCAGATCACAGGTCTGCGGTGTTCTGTCAGACTCTGATGACACAGCCCAGAAGTCGCAAGTTGGGTTCTTTGGTTCTTCCTAGAGGGTGGCCTGTGTCCTAGTCAAGCGCCAGGAAGGGCTTGCACCCTCGGGCCGGAGTGGGTGCTGGACTCTCCCGTCAGACCAGAACCACACCTGAGTGTCGGCCCCGAGAGCCGTGGCTTCGCCTCCATGCACGGAGCTGTCCAGTGGAGGCCCGTGGGGCAGCGAGAGGCGAGCGTTGCTGTCCCGGGTACATTTTACAAGGAGCGCTGGCGGGTTATTGCTCTTATTTCTCTGTGCTTACTACTAACATTCCAAAGTAGTGTTAGGAGGTTAACCTGCGGTTCGCTAACCAGACAGACAGCCACAGCCTTGGTTACTAACCCCTGGGGGCCGGGAGCTTCCCCGCCCCTCGCTGTCCACGGGTCTGGTGGGCAGGAACCACTAACCCTGTGTGGGAGTCCCTGTAGCCTTTCACTAACCACGCCAAGCTTGGTTCAGCGGGTCAGGGAGCTGTCTGAACAAGACGCCTGTGGTGTGTGAGGCTCACCCTTTGGGTCTGCCTGTGTCTCTCAAAACGTGCACATTAGGTCACATGAATTCATGCTGGTGACCCTGACCACCGCTGCGACTGCTTCCTGCACATCAGCTTGGGGCCGATGGCTTTCTTGGTGTCTAAAATGTAAGCAAAAAATTCCTGTTGAAACATTCCAGTCTCTTGAGTGAGTATGAGACAAGACCCCTCACGAAGCAGCAGGTGGGCCTGCGAGGGCTCGAGACGGCCGCGTGCGCGGGGGCGCAAGGCCCTCGCGTCTGGCTGCGTGACTTCTGCTGCTGCGGCCGCGTGTGGGGGGCCCGGGGTCGGTCTGTCCCCGCGTCAGGTGGGGGCACAGCCTGCGACACGCATGTGCCAGTGACGTGCGACACGCGTGTGCCAGTGACGTGCAGACGGTGCCGAGGAGACTGGCCTTCGGTTGCTTAGGTGTCAATACGGTTTTAAATTGGTGACTTTTCTGCAGTACGTGACGGTGTGTTAACACGTACGTATGCACACACGCTTTAGGCCCTTCCACGATACTTTTATATTTGTAAGTCAATGTTTTGGACAATCCCAAGTTTTTAAGGGAAATATTTTTGTAAATGTGGTGGTTTTGAAAATCTGAGCAGTCCTTCTGCTTACACGTTTTAAAGCATTTGTGCTTTAAAATTGTGCTGGTGTCTGAAGTGACCCTCTTAGCGCAGACGAGAGGCGTGTCCAGCAGAGGGAACCCAGGGCCTCTGCGTGGCGTCCACCTGGCGTCGCAGGTCAGAGGCGGGAAGCCCGGGGCTGTTCCGGCCTGCGCCGGCTCCCCTGGAGCGCGTGGCCGTCCCTGCGTGCGTCCTCCGCGTAGAGCAGTTGAGAAAGGTTCAGAGCTGCTTCCTGTCTGCTTTGTACTGTTGGTGCCTTCTTGGTATTGTACCCCAAAATCCTGCATAGATTACTTAGTATAATGGTAAGTTAAAAACAAATGTTAAAGGAAGATTTTATTAAGAATCTGAATGTTTATTCATTATATTGTTACAACTTAACCTTTATTTGTGGTATTTGTGATTTGGTTAATCTGTATAAAAATTGTAAGTAGAAAGGTTTATATTTCATCTTAATTCTTTTGATGCTGTAAACGTACTTTCTAAAAGATGTATTATTTGAATGTTTATGGCACCTGACTTTAAAAAAACAAAAAAATTAGAATCATTAAATTGTGTCCGTGTTACCAGAAGTAGCACCGCGCATGTCTCGTTACCTGGAATCCCCACGTGAAGATGGGGTGCCGTCCGGCCCTTGCCCATCTGACTGCTCCTGGTGGCGGCGGTGGAGTGCTGGCCGGAGCCCCGAAAGCCCCGGGGCTTAGCGTCCGGCGGACCCGCGGACCTCTGGCCGTGGGGGACGACGCCCGGCCCCGGCCTCTCCCCGCGTCTGCTTCAGCGTC
>NW_011481516.1:0-148 GCF_000754665.1 Bison bison bison | reverse complement strand
AAAGGGAGGTGAGGTCCTAGAACAGCCCCAGGGCCTGGGGGGAGTCGAGCAGACCCCCATGGGGCATCACACCTGCTGGGTGATGTCGGGTGCCCTGTCCCTCAGGGCGGCCTGTGGGTGGTGGTGCGTGGGTTCCCCACCTTCCCCC
>NW_011481515.1:9022-9976 GCF_000754665.1 Bison bison bison | reverse complement strand
AGTTTATTATAAAAGGATGTAACTCAGGAACAGCCAGATAGAAGAGATGTGTGGGACAAGGCATGGGGAAGGGGTGTGGGGCTTGCTGGCCTTCTCTAGGTGCACCCCCCTCCCACACCTCTATATGTGCACCAATCTATAAGCTCCTTTTGGGTTTTTAGAAGGAAATGGCAACCCACTCCAGTATTCTTGACTGGGAAATCCCATGGACAGAGGAGCCTGTGGGCTACAGTCTATGGGGTTGCAAAAAGTTGGACAGGACTTAACAGCTAAATAGCAACTGCCTTATCTATGCACAATTGATTAAATCATTGACCATCGATGACTGATTCAACCTCCAGCCCCTCTCTCCTCCTTGGAAATCAAGGGGCGGGACTTAAAGTTCCACCCTCTATTCATTGGTTAGTTTCCCTTGGCAAGCAGCCCCAATCTTCAGGTGTTTTCCAGAAGTCACCTCATTAACATAAAGCCAGTAGTGGTGGGAAGGAGCTTCTTGTAAATAACAAGATAGGCATTTCACTTTCATGGCCCTGAAGCATTTTCAGGAATGGAGAACAAGAGACTAGATATTATAACAAAAGATGGTGCCATTGTTCTTATCACTCAGGAAATTCCAAGGGTTTAGGGACCTGTGAGAAAAGAAATGTAGACAAAGACTAGCTATGCATGAGAAATATATGATCAAAGTATGTACTTCTTATAAATCATAATATTGCAAATACCAACTGATTCACAGCAAAGCTAGGATTCTGAGGAATACACTTTGGGAAGTGCTCACTAGTCTATAGAAATAAAGCACAAAGTAAGCTTTGTGTAGACTTTACTAAACTAAAGTCTCAGAGGATTATGTATAAAATATGCTGGAGTCTAAACTCTTCTAGAGTCAAGAATGTTCTTGCCAACTGGAATCCTTTAAATAAAAATAATGCAGGAATAAGGTCACTCTGTATGCAA
>NW_011481515.1:4741-5276 GCF_000754665.1 Bison bison bison | reverse complement strand
AAAAAACAACCAATACAGTATACTAACACATATATATGGAATTTAGAAAGATGGTAACAATAACCTTGTATGCGAGACAGCAAAAGAGACACAGATGTATAGAACAGTCTTTTGGACTCTGTGCGGGGGGAGGATGATTTAGGAGAATGTCATTAAAACATGTATAATATCATATAAGAAATGAATCGCCAGTCCAGGTTCAATGCAGGATACAGGAAGCTTGGGGCTGGTGCACTGGGATGACCCAGAGGGATGGTATGGGGAGGGAGGTGGGAGTGGGGTACAGGATGGGGAACACGTGTACACCCGTGGTGGATGAATGTTGATGTATGACAAAACCAATTCAATATTTTAAAGTGAAAAAATAAATAAATAAATACATTAAAAAATAATTTTAAAATGTCAAAACTTAAAAAAAAATACATTTTTTCCCCTCAAAATCAATAAAAAAATTTGTGTAAATAACCATGATAATGTGAAGAGTAGCATGTCAACAGCAAGCACAATTTTGGACTTTCCTACTCAGTGGCAGCTT
>NW_011481515.1:0-335 GCF_000754665.1 Bison bison bison | reverse complement strand
AGAAACTGAAGCCCTGGGGGAAAATGGATGCAATGGCCACTTACCTGCACAGGTGAGGGTGGACACCCAGTGGTTACAATCTTGATTCCAAGTGTGTGTGGCAGACCACGTGAAAAATTTCCGGGTACAATTGGCATGTGTTTCCAATGATTAATTCATATTTTACTCAAATACTTCTGTGGTAAGAAGGACTGTATTGATCATATTGCCCATAATCGTGGAAAAGTTGGAGAAGGTGAAGACTAGGCCAACCACAAAGTTATTCTTGAGGGTTATTACAAAATGCACTGAGTGTCTCCCCCAAACCCCCTCTCTGTATATTATAAATAGTGATG
>NW_011481514.1:14161-15178 GCF_000754665.1 Bison bison bison | reverse complement strand
TTAAAAGAAATTTACATTTAATTACCTGCCCGGGGTCTTAGTTGTAGAATGCAGGATCTTTAGTTACCACATGTGGGATTTAGTTCCCTGACCAGGGATTGAACCCAGGCCCCCTGCATTGTGAGCTCAGAGTCTTAGCCACTGGATCACCAGAGAAGAGTCCCAGGAATGAACTTTTGATAACAAGCAACAACTTGGAAGAATTTCAGAGTCTGAGTGAAAGAAGTGAGTCTCCAAAGGCTACCTACAGTGTGATTGCACTCATATGATAGTCTCATATCAAAATTAAGAAATAGAAAACTTATTCAGTCTAATTACTAAAGTAGAGACTGAAAATTGTGATTAAAGATATATGATTTTAAAAGACAGCCAGTTTACATGGCTTTACAGCTCAATTCTAACCTTTGAAGGATGGATGGGTCTAATTCAATTTGTACATTATCACAGACGATATGAAAAGCCTAAAAGTTCCTCTATTTTTAAAACAGCTAGAATAATTTTAACACCAAAACCCGGTTCAAGATAACATAGAAGAAAACTATTGACCCATCTCATCTATAGATGTCAAACTTTAGAAAAAAATATCAATAAATATAACTGTATTAGGGAACGATCCACAATGACCAAGTTCAGTTTAATCCACATATATAAAGTCCATTCAGCTTCAGGAAATTTCAGGGTAATTCAGGATGTTATATAATTCTTTACATTAACAAACTAAAGGAGAAAAAGCATATGGTTAGATCAATAGATACTGCGGAGACATCTGCTAAAAGTTATCCAACCAGTCCATTCTAAAGGAGATCAGCCCTGGGGGTTCTTTGGAAGGAATGATGCTAAAGCTGAAACTCCAGTACTTTGGCCACCTCATGCGAAGAGCTGACTCATTGGAAAAGACTCTGATTCTGGGAGGGATTGGGGGCAGGAGGAGAAGGGGACGACAGAGGATGAGAGGGCTGGATGGCATCACCGACTTGATGGATGTGAGTTTGAGTGAACTCCAGGAGATGGTGATGG
>NW_011481514.1:9049-10901 GCF_000754665.1 Bison bison bison | reverse complement strand
GTATATATTCAGCTTTAGTAGATAATACAGAAGTTTTCCCAAAGTGTCTATTGCTTTTCACTCCTAACACCAATGTTGGAGAGTTGCTTCCTGCACATTCCTGCTAATACTCAGTAACATCTGTCTTGTTCATTTTTGCCATTCTGGTAGAGTATTGCACTGTGGCTTTACTTTGCATTTTGTTGGTCACTCGTAAAGTTGAAAACTTTTTCTTTGTTTTTAGTTCTAGCATTTTATTATTACATGAACAGCATCTGTCTTATACACATATGTGGGCTTCTCTGGTGGCTTAGCTGGTAAAGAATCTGCCTGCAATGTGGGAGACCTGGGTTCGATCCCTGGGTTAGGAAGATCCCCTGGAGAAGGCAACGGCTACCCACTCCAGTATTCCAGCCTGGAGGATTCCATGGAATATAGTCTACGGGGTCACAAAGGGTAGAATATGACTGAGTGACTTTCACTATACACATATATAATCCTTGAATTAAACTATGTGTTCACATCCCCCAAATAGATTAAGCCCTATGTTCCTAATCCCAAAATTAAAGTCAAATAATCAGGATGTTTTTATTCAGGTCCATAACATGTGATAACAATTTATTAGGTTGTGTTAGTTAAAATTACATTTGGTTGAGAGCAAAGTAAATTAAAAAAAAAATAATGCCTTTAGCAAAGTTAAAGTTTAAATCTCCATCATGGGGAAAAAAAGTAAACAAGTTGACTGTTTTACCTAGGTAAATGTGTACTCTGTCACTCAGTCGTGTCTGACTCTTTGCGACCCCATGGACTACACAGCATGCAAGGCTCCTCTGTCCATAGGCTTTCCCAGGCAAGAATACTGGAGTGGGTTGCCATTTTCTTCTCCAGGGTATCTTCCCCACCCAGGGATTGAACCCATGTCTCCTGTGTCTCCTGCATTGGCAGGTAGATTCTTTACCACTGAGCCACCTGGGAAACCTGAAATATGAATTAAATGTCAGCACAGTCAAGGAATAGACATATCCAACACTTCCGAAGTTTCCTTTTGTTGTTTTTGTTTTGTTTCATTTAATTTTGTTTTCATGGTAAGAAGACAACAAGAGAGCTACCCTCAACAAAATTTGAAATCCACAATACTGTATGTCCACTGAATAACTATGCCTCTTTCCCCTACCCACATCTGCTGGCAACCAGTATTGTATGCTCTGCTTAGACTATATTAGATTCCTTATATAAGTGGAATCATGAAGTATCTGGCTTCCTGTGATGGCCTGTTCAATTGGGTACAATGTCCTCCAGATTCATCCATGTTGTTGCAAATTGTAGGATTTCCTTGTTTTTTAATATTGAATGGTATTCCTACACACACAAACAGACACACACACACATATATGTATTACACTTTATAATATGTATGCATATGAAAGTTTTATCATTCATCTAGATAAAACTTGGGTTGTCTCCATATTTTGTTTATTGTGAGTAATGCTGCAGTGATCATGAGAGTCCAGATATCTCTAAGATCCTGGTTTCATTTCCTTTGTATATATGCCCAGGAGTGTAATTTCTAGATCATATGTTAGCTCTGTTGTTAGTTTTTTGAGAAACCTCCATACTGTTTTTCCCAACAATGGCACACAAGGGTTTATTCCAATTTCTCCAACTTGCTGCCAACACTTAGCTTTTTTAATATTAGTCATCCTAACAGGTGTGAGGTGATCTCTTGTAGTTTTCATTTGCATTCCCTGATGAATAGATAAATTGATTACCTTATACCTGGTGGACTTTTGTATGTCTGGAGATTTCTGTCCAAGTCCTTTTTCCATTTTTAATTGGATGTGTGTGTATGCTCAGACGCCTAGTCATGGCTCTT
>NW_011481514.1:4106-6240 GCF_000754665.1 Bison bison bison | reverse complement strand
GATTCTTTATCAGCTTGAGCCACAAGGGAATCCCCCATTATACCTTAGCTATATATATATATTTTATCATTGTAATAGTTGTATGTGCTGGGGACAGGCTACATCAGACTGGAATTTCTCTTTATTAATCACCTTATCCCTTCTGAGGGTGTAGATTTTTCCCTCGCTATTTAAATTATATTTATTTATTTTTGGCTGCACTGGGGATTGGGCTTTCTCTCGTTGTGGCAAGCAGGGGCTACTCTCTGAATGCAGTGTGTGTGGTTTCTCTCATTGCAGAGCAGGGGTTCTAGGCTCTCAGGCTTCAGTATTTGCAAGGCATGGGCTCAGCAATTGTAGCTCACAGACTCAGAGCACAAGGCTCCATAGTTATGGCACACAGGCTTAGTTGCTCCACGGCACATGGCATCTTGAGGGGGGTGACTGTCAATCTCAAGGTCTTCCCTGTAGCTCAAATGGTAAATAATCTGCCTGTGATGCAGGAGACCCAGGTTCAATCCCTGGGTCGGGAAGATCCCCTGGAGGAGAGAATGGCCATCCACTCCAGTATTCTGGCCTGGAGAATCCCATGGACCAGAGGAGCCTGGCGGGCTACAGCCCATGGGCTCGCAAAGAGTCGGACATGACCGAGTGACTAACCCTATGTGGGATCTTCCCGAATCAGGGATCGAACCTGTGTGTCCTGCATTGGCAGGTGGATTCTTTACCACTGAGCCACCAGCGAAGCCCTTCCTCACTATTTAAATCTCTTTGTTTCTCCCCCCCCGCCCGGGTTTTCTCTGAGTCAATTATGGTAATTTATATTTCCTAGAAAATTATCCATTCCATCTAACTTTTCCATTTTCTTGGCTTGAGGAAATATACATATTTAAAAAATATTTTTATTTATTTTTATTAAATGTTTAATTAAAAAAAGTTTATTTTTTAAATGTTTCATTTTCTTTGTAGCATTTATCACTGTGCTGTGCTGTGCTGTGGCTTCAGTCATGTCTGACTCTGTGTGACCCCATGGACTGTAGCCTGCCAGGCGCCTCTGTCCATGGGATTCTCCAGGCAAGAATACTGGAGTGGGTTGCCATGCCCTCCTCCAGAGGACCTACCCAACCCAGGGATGGAACCTGGGTCTTCTGCACTGTGGGTGATTTCTTTACCGTCTGAGCCAAGTAATTTAATTTTTTATTCATTATTTATGGTCTCTCCACTAGACTTGTCTCTCTGACTGTGGGGCCTATGTCAGGGCCTGCCACACAGCAGCCATTCAGTAAATGTTTCTCAGGTGAATGATTGTGTGATATTTCTTTTAAGTATGTCCCCTTTTCCATTGCTAATGCTGTTTACTTGCTGTTTTCTTGATACTGTTTGCAGAGGCTTATCTATTTTGTTGGTCTTTTCAAAGGACCAGCATTAGGTTCTCTTGATCAACTCAATTTCTTTATCTTCTTTTTAAAAAAATATTCTGTTTTTCCCTTTAGCAGTTTCTTCATTTTATTTTCTGGATGTTTTAATATTGCTGTGTTGTTCTTATTTTTATCTTATTCTAAATTCTTGAGGTGAAAACTAAGTTTATTTTCTGTCTCCCTTGTTTTCTGATAAATACATTTAAGGCCATAAATTTTCCTTCTCACTTGTCTCCATTACATAGGTTTTGTTGTATAGTAGTTCCAGTGAGGTTTTTTAACTTCTAACTCATTTTGTTTTCTGGTTTTATTTCCTATTCAACTTGAGAGTTATTTAGAAATACATTTAAAAATTTCCAGGTGTGTGGATCTGCACTGGAGTTTGAAGGGATATTTTTTCTTCTTATGTTAACTTTTAACAGTACGTGATGGTAGCTGTTGCATGTGTGATATCAGCTTTATGGAAGTTTTTTGGTTATTTCCTTTGTTACCTAGAACAGGGATCCACAAAATACAGCTTGTAGGCCACATGGGCCTGGTGCCTATTATGGAAATCAAGTTTTCTTGGAATATAGCCATACCCATTTGCTTACATACTACCTATGACTTGTCGCGTGCTGTGGCCCATGGGGTCAAGAAGAGTCAGACACGACTGAGCAACTGAACTGATGACTAGTTTCCAGTTAACAACTGGAAAGCTGAATGGTTGGAACAGAGACCTTGGGGCCCACACAGCT
>NW_011481514.1:294-1511 GCF_000754665.1 Bison bison bison | reverse complement strand
TGCTTTGAACATTAGTGTGCAAATTTTTGTATGGACATATACTGTCTCTTCCCTTATGAAATACCTAGGAGCAGACTGGCTGATGCATATGGTAGGTGTATATTTAACTTTTTCAGAAATTACCAGGCTGATTTCTAAAATAGCCTGCTGGGATTTTTTTATTGGGATGATATTGACTCTGTTGATCATTTTGAAGAGAATTGATATCTTAAGATACTGAGTTTTCCAGTCCATGAACATGGTATATGTGTCCATTTATTTAGGTCGTGAATTCTCTCAACAATTTATTGTCATTTTCAGTGTATAGGTCTTGCATATCTTTTGTCAGACTTATCCCCACATATTACATGTTTTTATCATCCTGTTTTAATTTCATTTCCTACTACTGTTCTTTGCTGCTATACAAAATACATTTGATTTTTTTATATTGATTGTATCCTACAACTTGGCTACATTCACTTGTTAATTTTAGTAACTTTTTCTGAAGAGTCTGTTGGACTGCCTATTAATACATAGATCATCATCTGTGATTAAAGGAAGTTTTACTTCTTTCTTTCCAATCTGGATGTTTATTTTTCTCACCTTACTGCATTCAATGAGAGCTTTAATAAACTGCTGAATACAGGTTAAAGACAGTGAGAGCAGTCATGGTAGCCTTCTTCTTGATCTATGGAGAAATCAGCATTTCAGCATTAAGTATGATGTTGTTGTTCAGTTGCTAAGTCCTGTCCGACTGACTCTTTGCGACCCCATGGACTGCAGCACACCAGATTTCCCTGTCCTTCACCAACTACTGGAGTCTGCTCCAACTCATGAACACTAAGTTGGTGATGCCATCCAACTATCTCATCCTCTGTTGCCCCCTTCTCCTCCTGCCTTCAATGTTTACCAGCATCAGGGTCTTTTCCAATGAGTCTGCTCTTCGCATCAGGTGAACATGGTATTGAAGGATCAGCCTCAGCATCAGTCCTTCAAATTAATATTCAAGGTTCATTTCCTTTAGGATTGACTGGTTTCATCTCCTCACAGACCAAGGGACTCACAGAGTTTTCTCCAGCACCACAGTTGGAAAGCGTGAATTCTTTGGCATTCAGTCTTCCTTATGGTCCAGCTCTCACATCCATATATGACTACTGAAAAACCATAGATCTGACAGTACAGACTGTTGTCAAAGTGATGTCTCTGCTTTTTAATATGCTGTCTAGGTTGCCATAGCT
>NW_011481514.1:0-194 GCF_000754665.1 Bison bison bison | reverse complement strand
TGTTCCCACCATTCTTTGAGTACTACCTGATATTCTAACACAAGAAGATGTTGCAGCTTCATCTCTTCCTTTTCCTGCATTCAGTCCTAGATTTAGCATTTCTCCAAGGAACTGGTTCTTTTTATTTTTTAAGCAGTTTTACTGAGGTATAATTGACATAAACTACACGTTTAAAGTATACAATTTGATAAGTT
>NW_011481513.1:6004-6914 GCF_000754665.1 Bison bison bison | reverse complement strand
CAATGTTCATCGCAGCACTGTTTATAATAGCCAGGACATGGAAGCAACCTAGATGTCCATCGGCAGACAAATGGATAAGAAAGCTGTGGTACATACACAGTGGAATATTACTCAGCCATTAAAAAGAATACATTTGAATCAATTCTAATGAGGTGGATTAAACTGGAACCTATTATACAGAGTGAAGTAAGCCAGAAAGAAAAACACCAATATAGTATATTAATGCATATATATGGTATATATAAAGATGGTAATTATAACCCTATATGCGAGACAGCAAAAGAGACACAGATGCATAAAACAGTCTTTTGGACTCTGTGGGAGAATGCTATTTGAGAGAATAGCATTGAAATATGTATATATCGTATGTGAAACAGATCGCCAGTCCAGGTTTGATGCATGAGACAGGGTGCTCAGGGCCGGTGCACTGGGATGACCCAGAGGGATGGGATAGGGAGAGAGGTGGGAGGGGGGTTCAGGATGGGGAACACACATACACCCATGGCTGATTCACGTCAATGTATGGCAAAAACCACTACAATCTTGTAAAGTAATTAGCCTCCAAATAAAATAAATAAATTTTTAAAAAATCTAGCTGGTTTGAAAGATAAGATGTTAGGAAAGAAGCTGAAGATGCAGATTGGGGATTCCTAGGTGGAGAGAACAGATGTAAATCTTCAGAATGAATGGGTCCCCTGAGGAAATGTGTATAACATATATGAAGGTCAAAAACTAAAGATTTTAGGATATCTGGATTCAGCAGGTGGGAGAAGAAGGTGGAATCTGAGCCAGCCAAAGAGAAAATAGTTTTATACTAGCTGAGAAAAGAAAATTGTCAAAAGGAAACCATAGTACTACAGTAATAAACAACATATAATGAAGAATCTAGATGGGTAACTTAAAAATGGCA
>NW_011481513.1:0-2460 GCF_000754665.1 Bison bison bison | reverse complement strand
GGGAAGTTACCTATGTCTGACTAGAGAATCTGAATTCAAGCAGAAGTACCATATAAGATTTCTCCTTTTGGTATTTTAAAATTATACATTAAATTTCTGTCATTGAACAGCTCTTTTCTTTCTTACAAACTATTAAAGAGAGTTTCTAATTTTATAATAAAGAATCGTGACATAGTGGGAAAATGTCATTGAATCTTAAACAGTATTGACAAAAACTTTTGAATATGGATATATATATGAAAAGAGTACTGTGGAATTCTGAACACAAATTTTCATTCTTAAAACACTGTCTAACTATAAGAATATTCTATTTATAGGAAAGACTCCAACTGTGACATGGAAGACATGGGTGACAGAGTTTGGTACTCTGAGAAATTGATGATGCAACCCCATGTGGAATGGCAAGAACATCAGAAAAGGAGACAGAGCTTTTAAATTTTTAATTGGAAAGGACAAAGGCAATTTCTCTTTCCCCAGTGGAACTGCTAAAGTGAAATGGATAGAATGATTTAGGAAGAAGTACTGGGCAGCAAGTCTTCAAACAAAGATGAGGCAAGGGGCTCTCTCAGTGTATGTGGTTAGTAGAGTTGGAAGGAAATTAGACTTTCAATCTTGTGTAAGCTACTGTAGATTAAAAGAGGCAGTGGTTACCATAGACTCAGATATAGAGGTTGGAAAGGAGGTGGAGTAGGGCAGGAGGAGTGGCAAAGTGACTAAGGATTGTGACACTTGGGCAATAATACTAGGCCATAGCTGCTGCTCAGTATCAACAGCAACAGTGAAGCCAGCCATCAGAGACTCCTGCATGGTGTGTCAGCTTTATTCTAAGGCTGAGGCCACAGGCATTCTGGTTACTACCCTAAGTTAGAATGCTATTTACTATACAAAGGGGCTACTAGGGCCAACCCCTCTTGCACTGAGACAGGAACCAAAAATAATATGGTGGTATAAGGGAGCTACAGAGAAGGCAATGGCACCCCACTCCCTTACTCTTGCCTGGAAAATCCCATGGACAGAGGAGCCTGGCAGACTGGAGTCCATGGGGTCACAGAGTCGGATACGATTGAGTGACTGAACTGAACTGAATCTGACTTCAGGACTCACTTGACTTTTGATCACTTTGCTCTATTGCCTTCTTGGTAAACAACATTAAAATAAGAATTGTTTTCAGTCTTCTTTCCTCTACAGTGTCAAGGTTATATTTTCCTTTTTCTTCCTGATCCCTTTTAAGCCCAGTCATGATGAAAATAATGTTTAATTCATATGTGGTTCTCTGTGTTAATATTTAGAATGTTATGGAAAGAAAAAAGGAAAATAGAAAATGTGTCTGACTTTTAGGGATCTGTCATTTGTAACAGAAGTAGAAAGAAAGTGTCCTTAAATTTTTTAAAGGGAATCATATTTCAGGACAGGATCAATGGGAAAGATGGCTGTAAAAGTTGGAGAGTGAGAATCTCTGAACTTGGAAGGCCAGAGTTCTTACACTTAAATATGATCTAAGATGATACTGGAAGCAGAATACTGACAGGTCAATAGAAGTCTTGAAAGACTTTTCATTATTATTACTCTGAAATCTCATACTTTTCTAGTCTAGCTTGATTATTTCATGGTAACAGTAATCAATCCTATTTTTAAAGCAATTAAGCATAAATGAAAATCTTTTTTGGAATATACTTTTCATCTTATTTCTGTATAATTGGAGAAGCTACATTATTAGACTTGTGTTGATATTTATAGGCACCCCATTGCCCCTTATTTATAAAGCCCATTTTGTCACCCCAACTTCTATCATCTTTCATCCCTTAACCCTGTGATGTTTTTCTTTAGTTACTTGACACTATATTTATTTCTGTGGTTATATGTTTATTCCTCACTAGAATAGAAACTCAATTAAGAAGGGGGATTTTGTCTTGTTCATCAATATGTCTCTAGCATGTTGAGAAGTGACCAGTATATATAAGGTACTCATTGAATATTTGTTGAATCAAAGAATGAATGAATAATGACTGTGCCCAAGGATAATGTGAAACATTAGGAAAGGAAATGCTATGCTTCCTTAAAACTTACCCTCAATCCTGGAAATCACTGTATAGTAATGGTGGGTAGGGAAGCATTATGACATAATGGAGGAAATTAAAGCTTTGTCCTCTACAACTGGTTAAAATCCTAAGTTAAAATCCTGGAATTGAAATTAGCTGTTTACTTTTAAGGAAATTTTTAACATTTCTAATCATAAATGTTCTCACTTGTAAATGAGAGTAAGAATGACTGCCTCATAACCTATTTATAACACAGAGTTGTCACTCATCAATTTTAGTTCCCTCTCTCTATTTGAAGATGCAGAGACAAACTTTTAGAAAAGAAGTTTACTTGCTAAAGATTTTGAAAAGTTGTCCAGGGGTTAGAATAACTGATTCATTAAATAAAAAATACAACAGGCTTTTAGAGAAATTTTAAAAA
>NW_011481512.1:12820-14059 GCF_000754665.1 Bison bison bison | reverse complement strand
CTGCAACCTCCATTGTTGTCTTATTTTAAGAAATTTTCACAGCCACCCCAACATTTAGCAACCACCACTATGATCAGCCAGCAGCCATCAACACTAAGGCATGACACTCCACTACCAAAAAAGATTAAGACTTCCTGAAGGCTCAGATGATGGTTGGCATTTTATTTTTATATTAAGGTATGTATATTACTTTTTCAGACATAATGCTATTGCACACTTAATAGACTACAGCATAACATAAACATATTAAACATATCTTTAACATGCACTGGGAAACAAAAGAAATTTATGTGACTCACTTTATTGTGATATTCACTTTATTGCAATGGTCTGGAAACAAATTGCAATATTTCCAATGTACACCTGTGTATACAAATGACCCTTAAAAAATCAACAACTCAATATAAAATAGGCAAAAGTCATAAAGAGACATTTGGCCATAAGAATAAATATGAAAAACATGTGAAAAACAGCTCCTTCTCAAGAAAATACAAATATAAGCCATGTCATTGAATGAAGAAAAGCAAAATATGAAAGGACACAAAGTAAGTTATTACTCATTCAAAGTTCCAAAACCAGTAAAAGTAAACACATATTTTTCAGGAGGTCCTATACATATAGTAAAATTATAAAGAAAAGTAGAGGAGTGAGAAATTCAAAATTTCTGGCAGTGGTTATTTCTGGGATTGTATTCAGGCAAACAGGGGTTGTATTCAGAATAAGGTACAGATAGGCACTAAGTACTGGTACTACTATTTCTTAAGTTGGGAGGGTAATACATTGGTGTCCATTATATTATGTCTTTAGGACATATATAAAATGTACAAATTCTTTTATTATAATATGTTTTATGATAAAGGCATATTTTTAAAATCTGAGTTAATTAGAAATAAATTTAATAAAGACTGTGCAGGATCTATATAAGAAAACTATGAAAGTGCAGAGTAACATAGTTCAGTCGCTCCATCGTGTCCGACTCTTTGTGACCCCATGGACTGCAGCACACCAGGCCTCCCTGTCCATCACCAACTCCCGGAGTTTGCTCAACCTCATGTCCATTGAGTCGGTGATGCCATCCAACCATCTCATCCTCTGTCATCCCCTTTCCCTCCCACCTTCAATCTTTCCCAGCATCAGGATCTTTTCCAAGGAGTCAGTTCTTCTCATCACATGGCCAAAGTATTGGAGTTTCAGCTTCAACATCAGTCCTTCCAATGAATATTCAGGACTGATTTCCTT
>NW_011481512.1:11012-11406 GCF_000754665.1 Bison bison bison | reverse complement strand
ATTTAACTTATATGCAGAGTACATCATGAGAAACGCTGGGCTGGATGAAGCACAAGCTGGAATCAAGATTGCTGGGAGAAATATCAATAATCTCAGATACGCAGATGAACCACCCTTATGGCAGAAAGTGAAGAACTAAAGAGCCTCTTGATGAAAGTGAAAAAGTTGGCTTAAAACTCAACATTCCAAAAACTAAGATCATGGCATCCGGTCCCATCACTTCATGGCAAATAGATGGGGAAACAATGGAAACAGTGAGGGACCTTACTTTTGGGGGCTCCAAAATCAATGCAGATGGTGACTGCAGCCATGAAATTAAAGGACTCTTGCTCCTTGGAAGAAAAGCTATGACCAACCTAGAAAGCATATTAAAAAGCAGAGACATTACTTTGCC
>NW_011481512.1:6120-10085 GCF_000754665.1 Bison bison bison | reverse complement strand
TGGAGTGCTGCAGTCTATGGGGTCACAAAAAGTTGGACACGACTGAGTGACTGAACTGAACTGAAAGTAAGAATTTTCTTTTATTTACCAGATTAGCAAAAACTGAAATGTGTAATAATTTCCAGTTATGACAAGTGTACAGAGAATCGGACACTCTCAGACACTGTCATTAGGACTATAATTGGTACAAGTATTTAGGCAGTAATTTAGCATTTTCTATTAAACTATAAATGTATTGCTCATGACCCAGTAATTCCACTTTCAGAAATTCATTCTATAAAAAACTCTGTGCAAGTGCACAAGAACATGTATAATACACACTGCAGCACCGTTGTAATAGTGATAAATTACAATGTCCATTAATGGGAAGGAGTAAATAAATTATGAAACAACTATGAAATGAAATACTGTATTACTATTAAAGAATGAGGGAGAGCATGTACTCTAGAATGCAAGCTCTTATGTCTCCATTCTCTGATCAGAAACTAAAGCTCTCCTTAGGGGAAAAAAAGAATGAAGATAGCTAAATTTACTAATATGGAAAGCAGTCCGTGAAATATTTAAATTGTACCTACTTATATGCACTTTATGCACCAGTGAATGCTGTATGCTATATAGATGCATATGTATAAGTCATTGAGTTGTTCAGAACTGCAACAGCTATCTTGTCTCCATGGAGGGATGACAGAGATAATCTCAGGAAAATCAAATCAAAAACAGATACATTATTGAGCCACTATAGTCTGGAAAAATCTCACCTTCAAACTTCTGGTTATGTGGAATAGTAAACATCCTATTGTTTAAATCCCTTCCATTTAAGTCTTTTGCTACTTAGCCAGAAAATTCTAACCATAACAGCTGGGTTATCAGCACAACTTTAAATCAGTGACATGATGACTAAAAAGAAATTTATGGGATATTTTTATATTATATAGCCACAGAAGCTTTCCAGAGAAAGGAATTCTAAGGGAAAGAATGGACAATTAATTTTACTTGAATTCTTTATTGTTTCTTTTCATAGGAATAAGATTAAATCAAGACAAATCCCTGAGATTCAGATATCATGTAACAAAAATCATAATAAAAATGTAAATTTTAAAAGATGAAGAGTTACTACTTCTAAAATATGAGTAAAAATTACTGTATTATTTATTGAAGGATAAAAATTTTAGGAAGCACTTTTCCTTTAAAATTTATTTTGCTTAATACTATACATCAAACTTTATTTATATTAGTGATATTCTGAAACCTGTATATTCTAGCTTGAGTTCCTCAAAAAAAGCAGAGTCTGACACAAGGGCTTACATGCAGGTGGTTTATTTTGAGGTTATGGAAAGGCTGAAATATGGAAGGAATAAAAACAAAGAGTGCCTTAGTGAGCAAGGTAGTGCTGTGGGTAATTGGGGCTCAAATCCACTGGGACCCTTGCCAAGAAATATGTAGAAAGCATCTCAGACTTGCATCCCCAAGGCCTTCTTGAGGATTCACTTCCTTCAACTGCAAAGCTTTTCATGAATTCTAAAATCAGATACAGCTCTAAAATTTGTATTTATATATAGACACAAATGATGCTTTCATTGACCAAAAGTAATACAACAAAATTCATACTGTAAGCATGAGTAATTTCATTAATGTATTTTGAAATACATGCCAAACTCCCAGAATACTATTCCATATAATAATGCACAATGGGAAATTCAGTAGAAAAAAAAATAGCCTTCAACTTACTGGGTTTTTTTTTTTTCTATTTTATTATAAAGAATCTATACAATGACCAGGCAGTACTGGGAAATAAGTCACAGCTGAGAAGAGCTGATCCTTCAGTTGAGAATGTTTTGGATACTCTGCCACTAAATATCTCAGTATGTTTTAGCTATAAATTGATTCAGTCATAATAACTATGTGGAATCAAAAGAATAGACAGGAAACAGAAACTGCTATATCTAAAACAAGAGTGATCCAAAAGAGTAGAATAACTTAAAATCTCTATCAAAACTAACATAAAAGTATTTGGAATTGTTCATTCCAGTTATTTATAACTGCTTTCTAGAGAGATAGATAGAGATGTCACATCATTATTTATTTATTTCAATCCACTGTTACATGCTCAACTTAACTTACTTTACTACTTACCACACTAAATAGGCACCTATTACAATTTTATAGGTTAGAATGATACTATAATACCTAATTTATTAATTCAACTCTACATCTAAAAATAAAGATTTTATCAATACACTTATAGAATTTCCCTTTTCTAATGAAACATAAAATTGTTGATATATTTTCCCTACATTTTGGCAATTACCTTTGTATTCACAATTAACAATAAGAGAAAATTTAAGAAAATTTAATTGTTTATTTGAATAATGGAAGAAATTTCACAATGCATTTCAGTTTATCATATTATCTGATAGTTTTGAATTTATGTTTATATGTCTATGCTAAAATTTTAAAAGAATATTTCTTGGGAGATTCTTTTTTTCTCTAAAGATTTCAACTGCTCCTATATTTTAACTATTGAATGAAAATCTGTAAAATACCTGTAAACCTAGCTGAGCAGGTTTTATGTACTTTATCTATATGTACACTGTAACTACTCAACTTCTCACTGATTGTAATCAATGCTTTTTTAAGTCGCTTTTGAACTTTAGTGGATATTTTGTGTATTATAGGTAAGGCTTGAGTGCATGTCCCAAAAAGCATTTTATTCTAATACCAACAGTCTTTGCAGTGTTCCTGGTTTGTTAATATCACATAAAATTCTCTAATGTGAACAGAGAATGTATACTAGTGTCTAGATACTTTACTTTTGAAGGTGGGTGTAAATCTTCTCCTAAGCAATGGAATGAACAAAAGACTTATTTGTTCACTGTGGTGGGTCTCACAAGATTTTGCCCCTATTAAATTTCTTTCCCAGTGTTAATTCCTTCATAATCCATTAGGTAACACAAAGTAGGCTTTGTTTTGGTGTACTATTAAAAGAGCCTCATAACTGAACTCATAAGAGAACTCATACTTCTAGCAGCATTATTTTCAATGTGCTGTAGATCTGTGTTCTGGAGAGTCACCCAGAGAATTCTGAAAAACAGCACAAGTGTGAAACAAGAATTTGCATTTTATCAAGAATTTGGGATTTTTATATGAATTGTCTCTGACAAATGTTTGGCATACAAACATTTATATGCGAGGGTTAGGAGGGGTCATAAAAGAAAAACAGCTGTGTTATAAACCTCTTAGTCTCCAAACCACTGGGAAAACATAGGCATGTTTAGACTTTTAGCAGTTCACTTCACAGCTTTCTAAAGATCAACACTTGTACAGTCTAGAGTCTGAAAAAAAATGGAGACTCTTTTCCTTTGGAAATTTTTATTTTAATCATATACATTTTTCAACCAAATTAAATTTATATAGTTCCTCTATTTTCATTTCTCTTTCCACCTCAACCAATCCTGAAATAACCAATAAACAAATTACATACAGTTGACACTTTAAGTAACATGTATTTGAAATGTGCAGGTCTACTTATACCTGGATTTTTTTTTTTTTTTAGTGAATAGGTACTATGGTACTACACAATCCACATTTGTTTGAATCCACAGATGCAGAATCATGAATAGAGACCTGACTGTAAAGCTATAATGGAATTTTTCCACTGCACAGGTGTTAGCACCCCGAACCTTTGCATTGTTCAAGCACAACTGTATGCAATGTTCAAGCTCAACTGTATATGCTAGGAAAACAATACCACAGCAGTATACAAAAATTCTTTATGAAAGAATGTAACATTTTATATCTGCACCTCTCCACCCCAGCGTTAAAGCAGAATTGGCAAAGTTAAAATTTAGATGGAATTCCTTTCTTTAGTATTAGCATTGTTTCTTTTTACTTTTTTATCAGGATACCATACTCTTCTTTGTTTATGACTTCTAATTGTCTTCTTTTTAACATTTCATTATAGAAAT
>NW_011481512.1:3874-5981 GCF_000754665.1 Bison bison bison | reverse complement strand
GAAATTTTCAAACATACACCAAAGTAGACAGAATAATGTAATGAACCCTCACATACTGATCACCTAGCTTCAACAACCTATAAATCTTGATAATTACTTAATTAATACTTCTATCCATTCTCAGTCCCCACCCATCATTATTCTGCAGCAAATCTGATATTATATCATTATTTTTCTGAGTATTTACCTGTGCATATCTAAAACAGGTCTGTTTGAAAAAATTCAAAAATGATAAAAATAGCTCAAAGAAAATTCATACTTCTTTAAAAATGAAGATTACTTTCTTCACAGAGATTACCAACTGCTAACATTTTTGCTATGTTCACTTTATCTTTTTCTGTATAGTATATAAATATATATGCACACATATTCCAATTTTTTTGTGACACATGTAAGTTTAGGTTGCAGATATTATGACCCTCCACCTTGAAATATTTTGTCATGTATCTCTCAAGAATAAGGATATCCTCTTATATAACCATATTACAACTATCAATTTGGGAAATGTAACACTGATACTGAAGGGAAGCTAAAGATGCCACCTCAAAATATTCTGAATTAAAGTTACTTAAGAAATAGCTGGTACAAGAAGGACACTCTGACCCTCCCTTTCCCCCCTGAAAGCAGAAAATAAACCTCCCATGTGAAAGGTGTCCTTCCTGTACCAGGAGGGTAGAAGGTATTCATATCACCAGAAATATGGAATTTAAGGCTGTATGTACAAACCTTGTCCCTCACTAACATACTACCCCAAGCCCAAACTTGTCAATTCTTCACAAATTTATTATTTCTTTCTCTAAAAGATATAAAAGCTTCCTGCTTTGGTCACTTCTTTGAGTCTCATGTTTTTATGAGCTCCCATACATACGAAATTATTTGGTTTTTTTTCCAGTTAATTTGATGTATGTCAATGTAATTATTCGACCAGCCAAAAAACTTAGAGGGGAAGAAAATAAAAGTTTTCCTTCCTTATAACACAATACTATCGTTTAATACATAATCAAATTTCTCTGCTGATCCCAACAATGCCCTTTATAGTAAATAATTTCAATCTGGGATCCAATTCAAGATTGCATTTAGTTATCATATATCTTTAATATCCTTTAATCTGAAATGATTCCTTAGTCTATTTTATTTTTTACAAAACTGATATTTTGAAAATATATCAATTTGTCTGTGGAATATTTTTCAGTTGTCTTAATATAGCCCCGGTATCAACCATCTCTATCGCTACTCTGTAGGCCTTTGACTTCTTTTGTGGATGCCAAACAGACAGCTGAAGTTGTGTTCACTTAGAATCTCTCTTTAAGATAAAAGTATTTGGATTTGTGGGGAAGTGAAAGGCAATGTGGGGAAGGAAATCAGAGTGGACACTCTTAAGTATAGGCTTAAAGTCATTAAGATTCAAACACTTAACATTTTCATTACAAGCTTTTTCAATTGCTTCTTTCTGTTACTATTTTTATAACTTCACTTGACAAGTGCTCCAAGTAGAACATTTTAATAAGCAAGCATGTGTATCTGATGAGATTTCCTGAGCAAGCTGAGACTGTTGCTGTAACATACTAGTTTGCTTTCTACTTGCCCTAGGCCCTATCTTGGCCTCTTAAATCCATCCTCCCACTGCAGTCAGAGGAACCTATTTAAAAACACAACTCTGCCCATGTTATTCCTCTGCTGAAAGTCACCAGTGAGATAAAGTTCAAGCTCCATAGCATGATGCAAAAAGTCTTCCATGACTTGATATATCCTAGCTATTGCTCCAGTTTCTCATATTTCTTTCTGACCTTCTCAAAGAGGAATATGTATGTGCCCAGAGGTATGGAACAATATGCTGGAAGGATCAGTATGGTGCAGTTTCCTAAAGCTTCAACTTTATACAATGGTAAGAAATTGTGGAAAATTCTGAAAGAGATGGGAATACCAGACAACCTGATCTGCCTCTTGAGAAATTTGTATGCAGGTCAGGAAGCAACAGTTAGAACTGGACATGGAACAACCGACTGGTTCCAAATAGGAAAAGGAGTACGTCAAGGCTGTATATTGTCACCCTGCTTATTTAACTTATATGCAGAGTACATCATGAGAAACGCTGGACTGGAAGAAA
>NW_011481512.1:2352-2975 GCF_000754665.1 Bison bison bison | reverse complement strand
AGAAGGGAACGACAGAGGATGAGATGGCTGGATGGCATCACTGACTCGATGGACGTGAGTCTCAGTGAACTCCGGGAGTTGGTGATGGACAGGGAGGCCTGGCGTGCTGCGATTCATGGGGTCGCAAAGGGTCGGACACGACTGAGCGACTGAATTGAACTGAACTGAAGGAATTGTGGCAGGGTGTATTTTCCAAAGATAGTTGCCGAAATACATCTCATCCCACACACTTTCTTAAATGTGAAAGTTGACTAATCATCAAGAGGCTGTATGCTCCCTTCTCTTCCAAAAAATGTATGTGTATGTATGTGTGTGTGTGTGTGTGTGTGTGCACACATGCATCCATGTGGGTGTATGACAATATTTGCATCAATGCCAACTGTAACATAAAAGTCCTAGAAACTTGGTGAATCCAATCATGATTCCAGACCATCTGTTTTCAATGTGGGATTCACACACACCAGGGGATTTGCAAGGCCATCACTAAGATATGAGAAAAGATTATAGAACCTGAACTTCCTTTTTATTCTCATACTTCTTTGATTTACACTTTTGAGGTTTTAAAATACATAAAACTACACTATCATATACTGTATTTGATTTTAGCCAAAAGGCCAAAAAGT
>NW_011481512.1:0-717 GCF_000754665.1 Bison bison bison | reverse complement strand
TGGTACTTCATTGTGGTTTTAATTTGCATTTCTCTGATAATGAGTGATGTTGAGCATCTTTTCATGTGTTTGTTAGCCATCTGTATGTCTTCTTTGGAGAAATGTCCATTTAGTTCTTTGGCCCATTTTTTGATTGGGTCGTTTATTTTTCTGGAATTGAGCTGCAGGAATTGCTTGTAAAACACTGGTGAAAGAAATCAAAGAGTAGAGTACACAAATAGATGGAGAAATATACCATGTTCATGGATTAGAAGAACAATATAGTGAAAATGAGTATACTGCCCAAAGCAATCTATAGGTTCAATGCAATCCCTATCAAGCTACCAAAGGTATTTTTCAGAGAACTAGAACAAATAATTTCACAATTTGTATGGAAATACAAAAAACCTCGAATAGCCAAAGCTATCTTGAGAAAGAAGAATGGAACTGGAGGAATCAACCTGCCTGACTTTAAGCTATACTACAAAGCCACAGTCATCAAGACAGTATGGTACTGGCACAAAGACAGAAATATAGATCAATGGAACAAAATAGAAAGCCCAAAGATAAATCCATGCACTTATGGACACCTTATCTTTGACAAAGGAGGCAAGAATATACAATGGATTAAAGACAATCTCTTCAACAAGTGGTGCTGGGAAAACTGGTCAACCATTTGTAAAAGAATGAAACTAGAACACTTTCTAACACCATACACAAAAATAAACTCAAAATGGA
>NW_011481511.1:26234-26446 GCF_000754665.1 Bison bison bison | reverse complement strand
GAGGCAGGTCAGGTGTTCTGGTATTCCCATCTCTTTCAGAATTTTCCACAGTTTATTGTGATCCATAGAATCAAAGGCTTTGGCATAGTTAATAAAGCAGAAATAGATGTTTTTTCTTGAACTCTCTTGCTTTTTTCGATGATCCAGTGGATGTTGGCAATTTGATCTCTGGTTCCTCTGCCTTTTCTAAAACCAGCTTGAACATCAGGAAG
>NW_011481511.1:23059-24007 GCF_000754665.1 Bison bison bison | reverse complement strand
ACTCTTGCCTGGAAAATCCCATGGATGGAGGAGCCTGGTAAGCTGCAGTCCATGGGGTTGCTAAGAGTCGGACAAGACTGAGCGATTTCACTTTCACTTTTCACTTTTATGTATTGGAGAAGGAAATGGGAACCCACTCCAGTGTTCTTGCCTGGAGAATCCCAGGGACGGGGGAGCCTGGTGGGCTGCCATTTATGTGGTCACAGAGAGTCGGACACGACTGAAGCGACTTAGCAGCAGTAGCAGCAGCAGCAGCATGCCAGGCTTCTCTGTCCATCACCAACTCCCGGAGTTTACTCAACTCATTGAGTCCGTGATGCCATCCAACCATCTAATCCTCTGTCATCCACTTCTCCTTCTGCCTTCAATCTTTCCCAGCATCAGGGTCTTTTCCAGTGAGTCAGTTCTTCATGTCTGATGGCCAAAGTATTGGAGTGTCAGATTCAAAATCAGTCCTTCCAATGAATATTCAGGACTGATTTCCTTTAGGTTGGACTGGTTGAATCACCTTGCTCTCCAAGTGACTCTCAAGAGTCTTCTCCAACACTACAGTTCCAAAGCATCAATTCTTCTGTGCTCAGCTTTCTTTATAGACTAACTCTCACATCCATACATGACTACTGGAAAAATCAAAGCTTTGACTAGACAGAAATTTGTCAGCAAAGTAATGTCTCTGCTTTTTAATATGCTGTCTAGTTTTCTCATAGCTTTTCATCCAAGTAACAAGCATCTTTTAATTTCATGGCTACATCACCATTTGCAGTGATTTTGGAACCCAAAATAAATAAATAAAGTCTATCACTGTTTCCAATGTTTTCCCATCTTTTTGCCATGAAGTGATGGGATTGGAGGCCATGATCTTAGTTTTCTGAATGTTGAGTTTTAAGCCAACTTTTTCACTCTCCACTTTCACTTTCATCAAGAGGCTCTTTAGTTTCTTCTTCACTT
>NW_011481511.1:20749-22067 GCF_000754665.1 Bison bison bison | reverse complement strand
AGGAGGAGAAGGGGACGACAGAGGATGAGATGGCTGGATGGCATCACCAACTTGATGGACATGAGTTTGAGTGAACTCTGGGAGTTGGTGATGGACAGGGAGGCCTGGCATGCTGTAGTTCATGGGGTCGCAAAGAATCAGACACGACTGAGCGACTGAACTGAACTGAACTGAACCATACTGTCTTGATGACTATAGCTTTGTAGTATAACTTGAAGTCATGTATGTTGATTTCTCCAGCTGTTTTTGTTTATCAAGATTGCTTTGACTATTCCAGTCTTCTGTGTTTCCATACAAATTGTGATTTTTTTTTTGTTGTAGATCTGTGAAATATGTCATTGACAACTTGATAGGAATTACATTGACTTTGTGCATTGCTTTGGGTATTATCATCATTTTGATAATATTGACTCTTCATATCCAAGAAGATAGTAAGTGTGTATAATCTGATTTTTCATTGTTAGTGGATAGGAATGCAGGATACTTCTGTATATTAATTTTATGACCTGTGACTTTGACTTTACTAAATTTATTAATTAGCTCTAATAGTTTCTTGGTTATATATGTATGTATATATATAATTAATGTATAGTATCACATCATCTGCAAAGCCTGAGAGTTTCATTTCTTCTTTTTCAGTTGGTGTTCCTTTTATTTATTTTTCTTCTCTGATTGACTTAAGACTTCCAAAACTATATTGAATAAGCATCCCTGTCTTGTTTCTGATCTGAGAGGAAAGGCTTTCAGTTTTTTAATGCTGAGAATGATACTTGCTGCAGGTGTGTCATGAAAGTGAAATTGGTGGTAATTCTTTGCGACCCCATGGACTATAGCTCACTAGGCTCCTCTGTCCAAGGGATTCTCCAAACAAACATATTGGCGTGGGTTGCCATTCCCTTCTCCAGGGGATCTTTCTGACTCGGATTGAACACAGGTCTCCTACATTGCAAGTAGATTCTTTACCATTCTTCGGTGCTCAGCTTTCTTCACAGTCCAACTCTCACATCCATACATGACCACAGGAAAAACCATAGCCTTGACTAGATGAAACTTTGTTGGCAAAGTAATGTGTCTGCTTTTGAATATGCCATCTAGGTCGGTCATAACTTTCCCTTCAAGGAGTAAGTGCCTTTTAATTTCATGGCTGCAGTCACCATCTGCAGTGATTTTGCAGCCCAGAAAAATAAAATCTGACACTGTTTCCACTGTTTTCCCATCTATTTCCCATGAAGTGATGGGACCAGATGCCATGATCTTCGTTTTCTGAATGTTGAGCTTTAAGCCTAACTTTTCACTCTCCACCTTCACTTTCATCAAG
>NW_011481511.1:12632-20138 GCF_000754665.1 Bison bison bison | reverse complement strand
CATTCCAGGATGTCTGGCTCTAGGTGAGTGATCACACCATCATGATTATCTGGGTCATGAAGATCTTTTTTGTACAGTTCTTCTGTGTATTCTTTCCATCTCTTCTTAATATCTTCTGCTTCTGTTAGGTCCATACCATTTCTGTCCTTTATCAAGCTCATCTTTGCATGAAATATTCCTTTGGTATCTCTGATTTTCTTGAAGAGATCTCTAGTCTTTCCCATTCTTTTGTTTTCCTCTATTTCTTTGCATTGATTGCTGAAGAAGGCTGTATTGAATATTGTCTTTATTTCTTTTTTTCCTTGATGAATCTGGATGAGTCTTAGCTTGTTAGTTTTGTTTATCTTCTCAAAGAAGAACTTTAATTTTCATTGTTCTTTGTTATTGTTTCTTTCATTTTTTAAAATTTATTTCTCCTCTGAGCTTTATTATTTGTTTCCTTGTACTTTTTTATTTATTTTTTTGTTCTTCTTCTTCTTTTCTAGTTGTTCTAGGTTTAAGATAAAGTTGCTGTTTTAAAATAAACTTGCTGCTTCTCTTGTTTCTTGAGATAGGCTCATATTCATATAAAAATTCCCTTTTAGCACTGCATTTACTGCATATTAAAGATTTTGTATTGTCTTCTTTTTTTTTGATTTTTTAAAAATTTTATTTAATTTTTAAACTTTACAAATTGTATTAGTTTTGCCAAATATCAAAACGAGTCCGCCACAGGTATACATGTGTTCCCCATCCTAAACCCTCCTCCCTCGTCCCTCCCCATATCATCCCTGTGGGTCGTCCCAGTGCACTAGCCCCAAGCATCCTTTGTCTCTAGATATTTTTTGATTCTCATTTTGATTTCTTCAGTAACTTTTTGGCTATTTAGAAGCATATTATTTAGGCTCAGCATCTTTTTTTTTGTTGTTGTTCTTTTGCACTTTTTTCCCCATGTAATTGATATTTGATCTTATAGCATTGTTGTCAGAAAAAAGTTCTTAATACAATTTCAGTTTTCTTAAATTTACCAAGGCTTGATTTGTGACCCAAAATATGATCTACTCTGGAGAATGTTTCATGTGCACTTGGCAAAAGTGTATTTTGGGGTGGAATATCCTATAGACAGCAATTAGGTATATCTCGTCCAGTGTGTCAGTTAAGTATTGTGTTTCCTTGTTAATTTTCTGTCTGGATGACCTGCCTATTGGTTTGAGTGTCATGCTAAAATCTCCCACTATTTTTGTGTTACAATTTATTTCCCCTTTTATAGTTGTTAGCATATAGGGAAATTTCCTTCCCTGTCTCTTGCAACAGTCTTTATTTTGAAGTTTGTTTTATCTGATATGACTATTGCTACTCCCACAATCTTTATATTTGCATTTGCATGGGATATCCTTTTCCAGTCCCTCACTTTGAGTCTATATGTGTCCCTAGGTCTAAGATGGGTCTCTTGTAGACAGCACATTTAGTGGTTATACTTTTGAATAAATTTAGCCAGTTTTTTCTTTTGATTTGGAGCATATAATCAATTTGTATTTAAGGTAATTATTAATATATATGATCTTATTTTCATTTATTTATGATTTGGATTTGTTTTTATTAGTCTTTTCTTTCTCTTGTGTTTCCTGTCTAGAGAAGTTCCTTTAGCATTTGTTGTTGAGTTGGCATGGTCTTGATGAATTCCCTTAATGTATTATTTATAAAACTTATGATTTATCTGTCAAATCTGAATGAGATACTTGCTGTCTAGTGTAATCTTGGTTGTAGTTGTTTTTTTTTTTTTTTCCACCACTCTAAGTTTATCCTGCCACTCCCTTCTGGCCTACAGAGTTTCTGCCGTAATATCACCTGTTAACCTTACTGGGATTACCTTGTAAGTTACTTGTTGCCTTTTCCTTGCTTCTTTTAATATTTTTATTTGTGTTTCATTTTTGTTAGTTTGATTAAAGTGTGTTTTGATGTGTTTCTTTTTCAGTTTATCCTATTTGGGAATCTCTGGGCTTCCTAGATTCCAGTGGCTATTTTCTTTCTCATGGTAGGGAAGTTTTCAAGTATAATCTCCTCAAATATTTTCTTATACTTTCTTTTTCTCTTCTTCTTCTGAGACTCCTGTAACTTAAATATTGGTGTACTTAAATTATCCCAGAGGTCTCTGAGACTGCCCTCATTTATTTCCATTCTTTTCTTCTCTATTCTTCTCTGCTTCAGTTATATCCACCATCCTATCCTACATCTTACTTTTCCCTTATGCTTTCTTCTGCCTCGGTTATTCTACTGTTGGTTCCCTCTAAAGTATCTTTTATTTCAGTACTCTGTTGTTCACTGTTGATTGTCTGTTCTTTATTTCGTCTTGGTCCTAATTAAATGGTTCTTTTATCTTCTCAATCTGTGCCTATTTTCTATGTTTCTGTGTCTGCATTTTATTTCTGAGGTTTGGATCATTTTTATTAGCATCACTCTAAATTATTTTTCAGGTAGACTATCAATTTCTATCAATTTCATTTTCCTTTTTTTTTTTTTTAATCTGATGGATTTTTACTAAGCTCCTGAATCTTCTGCATGTTTCTCTCTCTCTCTCTCTCTTTTTTTTTTTTTTCCATTTGTTTCACAGTGTTTGAGATTTCCTTTCCACAGTCTGCAAGGTCATAGTTCCTCTTATTTGTGAAATATTCCTCCAGTATGTGGGGTTGGGCAAAAAAAAAAAAAAAAGGAAAAGACAGGAAAAACCCCAAGAAAAATGATAAACACAGCATTATTTAGACAGGAACACACAAAGAAACTCACAAAAGGGAAAAATCAAAGGCAAAGAAATAATAAAGCAAGGGACCATAAAAGAAGAGAGTAATCAAACCAGTAAAGGCACCCATAAATGAATACAAACACTGAAAACTAGAATATTAAAAATACAAAAACTAAAACATGGGCGGAAATGTGATATAGTGAAAAGGTGTAGAAATTGCATGAAAATTAAATATAACATATTTACTTAAAAATGAAAAACTAAGAAACAAAAAAAAGCAAATACAAAATAAAAATTAAAGTGTTAATTAAAAGGGAAGCAATGGAGCAAGACAAAAATTAAAAAAAATAATAATAAAAACAGCATATACAGATAAGGCTTTCCTGGTGGCTCAGATGGTAAAGAATCTGTCTGCAATGCAGGAGACTCAGGTTTGATATCTGGGTCAGGAAAAGTCCTTGGACAAGGGAATGGCAACCCACTGCACTGTTCCTGCCTGGAGAATTCCACGGGCAGAGGAACCTGGTGGGCTTAACTCCATGGGGTCATAGATTCGGACATTACTGAGTGACTAACACTTTCCCCTTTATATGTAGAATGTTAATAAGAACAATATTATCCAGTGACATCAATTACCCATGTCACAGAGTGTACCCCTGTAAATCTGCCTACTCAGAAAGCCCTGCAATGTCACTCAGAGGGTCTCTGTGCCTGCTGTGGGTATTGTGGGATCAGCTCCTCCTCAGATCTGGCCTTACTCCAGCTTGTTCTTGTTTCCGATTCCACAATTGCCCCCAAAGTCCACAGTCTTAAGCTGATTTCAGAGACTTAATCCCCTGCACCTGCTGCTGTGGGAGTGAGTTCTCTTCATCCTCTTTGGTCCCATAGTCCCTGGTGTTCTGGTTTGGTTGTGGTCCAGCCTCTGCTTTATAGGCCACACTCCAGCATCTCTTCCTCACCAGACAAAAGGGGTGGATGATGAGGCTTATTAGGATTCACTTCCTCAGTCGGGCTGGAGGAGAGAGGTATATCTATATCCATCAAATGGGATGTGCAAAGAGTACCTGCAGCAACAGAGACTTGCTGGATGTTGCTACAGTCAGAGGCTGATTGTACACTCTCCCAGAGGAATTGGCCCCTAGTCCTGGGTCTCTAGGAAGAGCCAATCTGCATAGGCTCAAGGAAGGTGTGGGCAGTAATCTGTGACTGTTTACAGCTTGATGGCTGCTGCAGTGGCCATCATGCCCCACTCCGTGGTTGCAGACCCCAGCCCCACCTCCTCCCCACCTCCTGGGGCCAGCCTTGGCAATGGCAGGTTTTCAGGCATACCCACCACTGGGGTTTTAGACCGCAGCCAGCTTGTCCAACCTATGGCACTCGTGAAGACAAGGTCTTACGGTCTCAGAGGACCACTCAGAAGCACTCAGAATTAGAGGGTCTGTGGCGTTAGGGGTTTCCACAGCAATGATTTCTTGCTTTTCTGGCAGGCTTAGGCTTTTCCACAGGCTCCCTTGACTATGTTGTACTAGCTACCTCAGAGTATCTTCACAGTAGTTTTCCCCAGTCTTCTCCCATGGGGTCCAATACCAGAAGCCTAAGCCTCAGCACCCAGCCTGCACTCTCCCAGTGGGTGTGCAGATACTTGGCTGGGAAGTGGTGACTGGCACTGATCTCTGTGCCAAATTCTTTCCACCTTGTCTCCCACACATTTGTTGTGCTCCCCTCTGAGGTTCTAAATCTCCGTCCTTTCCTTGCCAATGAGTGTGGGGGGTTTCTGAGTGTGCAGAAGCTTTTGCTTCTTCACACTCCCTCCCTGAGTGCAAGACCCATTCCATTTTCTTTGTTTCTTTATTTTCTTATTGCCGTTTCCCTACCACTTTATGTGGTGTTTAGTTTGCCTTTTTCGAACTCTGAGGGCTTCTACTGGTGTTCAGCAGATGTTCTGTAGGAGTTGTTCCACATGAAGATGTATTTTTGATGTACGTGGGAGAAAAACGATGTTCATGTCTTACTTCTCCACCATCTTCAACCCCTCCAAAACCTACTATTATAATACCCCTTCACCACATAAGTGGATCTGGATTCATCCAACTTTCATATTTTAGACTAGCAATTTGCCTATCAATTTTGGTTTTTTGGTGAGTGCAAGAAAAGTAATTCATTTTCAGTTAGTGTAGGTTTTTCTTATCCTAATATTCAATGTGATTACGTTCAGACTTTTCTTATGCTATATCTAAAACTGGAAGTCACAATAATGCTTTTTTAATACTGTCCCTTAAACTGTATAAATCTTTTATTAGTAGTTTGTGTCTATTAGGGGTATGTCTTTCATTTAAGGGAAATCTATTATAAAGTGCCAATAAAAATATTATGACAATGGTTTTCTTTTATTGAGAAATAAAAATATCAGCAAACTTAATTGTTGATAGCTTCCTATAATATTACTAAGTTTTCACGTTTATTATTTTTTTTCTTTATGGATATTCTCCTGCATTTATATTCATTCATACCTTTATGTGTCTTACAATATTTCTACTTTATTCAAATTACAGGTGACTAAATAATAAATTTCAAGAAGATTCATTCTGAAAAATCTATGGAGCATTAAATAGAGTGAAGAGAATCATGTCCTTTTCCATTGGGAGATTTTTAACCTTCAGCAGCATATTAGAAATGCATGTTTTAGAAAAGGAAGCAAACTATACTGTACTTTCCTCCCAAAAGACACATTTCTCAGCTATGAGAAGAATTTTCTTCTTGGCAAAGATGTTTTTTGCAAATGGAAAGCTCATGAGTTTAATTTATTTAGTATTTTTTTCTTTATGTTTTTTTAAAATTTAAGTTTATTTAATTGGAGGCTAATTACCTTACAATATTGTATTCATTTTGCCATATTATTCCTGATACAAATAAAAATTGGTACACAGAATTTTAAATTGCATTGTTAGAATAAGCCCCTTACTTCATAGGAAGATGCTATTTAGTCATGAGAGGTCATATTTCTTCACAACATTTTCCAATATGGTTTATTAGAATTTAAAATAAGCTAAAAATATTGCTGAAATTATCTAAAAATATATATGAAGTAGAAGTGCCCAATATAAAGCTTTTTGCCAGTCCAGGCTAGAAGTTTTGTTAAAAATCAGTACAAAATTTTTCGATTTTTGACGTATAACAACGAAATATTAACATCTACTTCTTATTTCTGGAATATTCAGTAATCCTTCATCTAACAAAATAAGGCATGATTTTATTTAATAAGGAAAGACAATATATTTCAAGAAGTATCAGAAAACTTTATGGTTGATTAATCATTGTGAGACTTGGGACACAAGAGCTTTTAACAATCTTTTTTTTTTTTTTTTCTGCTTTGTTTCAGACACCTGGCATGTTAAAAAAGAATACATATAGGTAACTATATTTAATTAATTTAATTATATAATAAACATATGCATTAAGTATATATATCCTGTTAACTTATTCTATTCCTCTACTCATTGTTTATGTATTCAAACTTTAATAAATTGCTTAAAACTATCAAAACTGTAATATCTCTGCATGGATTATTATTTTGAGATTTTTACCACTAGATGAAAATAGGACCAGAGAAGTTTCCTGGAAATGAGTCTTAGGATTTCCTTAATATTATGAAGAAATGTAAATTTATAGAGCTGCCATGACAACATCTTAGCTCTCTACAGCTCTAGAACTGACAAGCTATACATCAAGAAAGAACCATCAGCCATTAAACCCCATAAAGCTCACACTTGCAGTCCACATTTATCACCAAAGAAATCAATTGCAAAATGCTTAAATAACTCAGAGTCAGGGTTTTTCAACATAAAACCAATAGTGGAAATGGAATGAAGCATAGATAAAACTTTGAAGAATTTAAACAATCTAATGTGAACACAAGAGTCTCTTGAGATGAACCAAATACCAAGAGTGCCCTGGCCCTTGGGACTGAGAAAAAGTCCATATTAAATAAATAAGTCCTCAAGTAATGGAAATTTAAATCTTATTAGTTTTTAATTCTTATTTCATAAAAGCACAGGGATATGTTTTCTGGTTTAAAATTTCCAATGTTAATAAAATTATTTGCTTAAAAAGAGAATTATTATTTTCAGTGTGTAAACTTATTCCCATTCATAAAAAAATCATTGCAAATAAAAATTAGGAAGTTTCAGTGACTTTACAAAGAAAGCATATTCAAAAGTGAAAATACTGTTTTTAATCTATTTTTAAAATGTCAATTATACGGTGGAGCTAATTCTGTCAGATTAAGTCACTAAGGTAATAAACTTTCTAGACTTTTAGAGTAAAACTAGATATCAGAATAAATGGAATTATATCAAGGTTTTGAGTTAATATAAATTAGAAATCTAGCATTCTATTCATACTTCATCAAACAAGTGACCAAAATGTAAATTTTTTAGCTAGGCAAAAATTTCATGTTTTAAAGAATATATTGTATTTGCATATGTATGTATACACAAGCTTTTCTGCTACACCTGATAAAGGCATAAGAAAGAATAACAACAACAATAACAACAAGAAAAGAGATGAAGAAATTGGGAAACATAACCTAAATGAAATGGGATCACTGAATATGAAATGTTAAACAAACTAGATAGAAGTAAAATAAAAAGTAAAAATAAAAGATCATCATAAAGTCCTGCTTGTTCAGAATCACATCTGGATGTTTGGAGAAAAAAAACAAAAACAAAAACCTGGGCATTTGTATTTTTCAAGTATCAGTCATTGTTGTTAGAAGGATCAGTAACTAA
>NW_011481511.1:9028-11661 GCF_000754665.1 Bison bison bison | reverse complement strand
TTCTCCACATTCCTTAGGATTATATAACAATAATGTATCCTGCCTAAGGACAGTCTTTGGATTAAACCTTCTGTTATCTTAAAATGTTAATTATGGGAGTAGGTCTGATGAGGTCTTTACAACCTCCAGACATTCTTTGGATTATATAACTTCATTGTTAACACTAGCAAGCGGGTACTCTTTCTACCCCCTTCTGATGCCTATGTCAGAAGCTTTCTCTATCTTCTTTATACTTTAATAAAACTTTATTACACACACACACAAAAATTGCAAGATAATCCTAATGTGCATATGGATTTTAGAAAAGTGATTATAGGTTTTCCTGTTACCTGATAGTTTTAGTGATGTGTAGAAAGATCCCCTGGAGAAGGGAAAGGCTACCCACTCCAGTATTCTGGCCTGGAGAATTCCATGGACTGTATAGGCCATGGCGTCACGAAGAGTCAGACATGACTGAGGGACTTTCACTTTCACTTTTGTGACGTGTGTGAACTGTGTATTAAGTTGCTTCAGTTGTGTCTGACTCTTTGTGACCCTGTGGACTGGAGCCAGCCAGGCTCCTCTGTCCATGGGATTCACGAGGCAAGAATACTGGTGTAGGCTGTCGTGCCCTCCTCCAGGGGATCTTCCCAATTCAGGGATTGAATCAGCATCTCTTGTGGCTCCTACATTGGCAGGAAAGTCTTTTATCACTAGTGCCACCTGGGAAGTCATATTCCACCATTTTCCGTTGATTAATCATAATACAGTGGTATTAAAATGAATAATAGTTACATAATTATAATAGCAAAAGATGTTTATCAGTTTTTATAATCAAGAGCCAGACCAAAAAATATATCAGATCAGATCAGATCAGTCGCTCAGTCGTGTACGACTCTTTGCGACCCCGTGAATCGCAGCACGCCAGGCCTCCCTGTCCATCACCAACTCCCGGAGTTCACTCAGACTCACGTCCATCGTCCATCGAGTCAGTGATGCCATCCAGCCATCTCATCCTCTGTCGTCCCCTTCTCCTCTTGCCCCTAATCCGTCCCAGCACCAGAGTCTTTTCCAATGAGTCAACTCTTCGCATGAGGTGGCCAAAGTACTGGAGTTTCAGCTTTAGCATCATTCCTTCCAAAGAAATCCCAGGGCTGATCTCCTTTAGAATGGACTGGTTGGATCTCCTTGCAGTCCAAGGGACTCTCAAGAGTCTTCTCTAACACCACAGTTCAAAAGCATCAATTCTTTGGCGCTCAGCCTTCTTCACAGTCCAGCTCTCCATATGGTCATCCATGCATGACCATGGGAAAAACCATAGCCTTGACTAGACGAACCTTTGTTGGCAAAGTAATGTCTCTGCTTTCGAATACGCTATCAAAAAATATATACATAACTACAATTGCAATCCATAATGGAAACATGCTTAACAATATAAAAATATTACATACAATTTGGGAGTCTAAGTAGATTGATGTGATAAGTAGATGCATAGTGTGTTACGGCTAGAAACTGGACCCAGTGGCCTACTGTAATGGCCTTAGAGCCATTATAGCAACTGCCCTTCGGGTTAGTAAATTCTCATCACACTCAGCATTTCTCAGTCAGTGACCTCAACTTTCAGGATTTTATTTTGTTGGCTGGTCCTCACATAATGGGTTTAACATTGTAATAATCTTAAACTGTTTTCCTTCTTGCCTCTGTCCACCAGCGAAGTCCCTTCTGACTCTTCATGGTTGCCTACAGAAAAGTTCCCTGAGTAGTGCTGACTTAGAGTTCACTGATGGTTCTTATTTAAAAGATTACCATACAAATATTGTTCTGGGTATACTATTGCAACTCCTTCTGATGTTGTGGCAGCATCTTTATCTTTGTTTACTTTAGCCAAACAGGCTGAATTATATGTTCTTACATAGGCTTGCACTTTATCTAAGTGCAAAACTGCAAAATGTATACATATAATATAATGTATACATAATAGTATACATATAATAGATATACCTTTGGAGCAGTTCATGACTTTCAAATGTTTCAGAAGAAAGATGGCTTTCTTACTTCTAATGGAAGTAAAATTGGAAATATTCCTTATGTTTAGAAATTATTACATGCTATACTTTTACCTACCACTAAAGCTATTATTAAGATTCCAGGATATTATAAATGTCACTCTCTGGAAGCTAAGGATAATGACACTGCTGACATTTCCATAAAATATGATGCCCTAAATAGACCAACAGCAGCTGAACATTTATCATGGTCCAATGGGTTAATTACCGAAGTGATAATTTAGAAAAATTGTCCAGGGAAGCTCAAAAATTGGGCTCAGGAAAAGAAAAACAAGATTGGAAATTCAACAATTGTTAGTTTGATAAAAAGAGAAAGCTCGGGTTTAGATCAAATTACCCATACTGGAGACTAAATTTCCATGCCTCAACTTTTTACATGCATTAAACTATTAATCTTTTGACAAAATGATGGTCTTCACAAATCTATTTTGTTAAGTAAACATTAAAATGTTCCAAAGCTGCCTAACTCACTTGTCCCAGTTTTCTGAAATACAACTAAAGAAAGTCTATTTGTACTGCTGCTTAACATTTTAATCTGATTAATGAACAATTCAAGGTCTGGCAAATGGATTTCATTCAACTTTATCT
>NW_011481511.1:4486-5975 GCF_000754665.1 Bison bison bison | reverse complement strand
TTCTTCTTTCTCCAGACTGCTTTGGCTATTCAGGGTCTTTTGTGTTTCCATATGAATTGTGAAATTTTTGTTCTAGTTCTGAGAAAAATGCCATTAGTGATTTGATAGAGATTGCATTGAATCTGTAGATTGTGTTTGGTAGTATAGTTATTTTCACAATACTGATTCTTCTTATCCAGGAACATGTAATATCTCTCCATCTGTTTATGTCATCTTTGATTTCTTTCATCACAGTGTTATAATTTTCTGTGTACAGTTCTTTCGTCTCCTTAGCTAAACTTATTCCTAGATATTTTATTTTATTCATTTTTTTTGCAATGGTGAATGGGATTGATCTTTAATTTCTCTTTCTGATTTTTCATTGTTGGTATATAGAAATGCAAGTGATTTGTGTGTATTGATTTTGCATCCTGCAAGTTTGCTAAATTTACTGATTAGTGCTAGTAATTTTCTGATACTATTTTTAGGGTTCTCTATATACAGTATCATGTCATCTGCAAACAGTGAAAGCTTTACTTCTTTTCTGATCTGAATTCTTTTTCTTTATTTTTCTTCTCTGATTGTTGTAGTTATAACTTCCAAAACCATGTTGAATAATAGTGGTGAAAGTGAACACCCTTGTCTTGTTCCTGATCTTGGGGAGAGTCCTTTCAGATTTTCACCGTTGAGAATAATGTTTGCTGTGAGCTTATCATATATGGTTGTTACTATAGTGAGTTAGATTCCTTCTATGCCCATTTTCTGATGAGTTTTAATCATAATTAGGTGCTGAATTTTGTCAAAATATTTTTCTGCATCTATTGAGATGATCATTTGGTTTTTATCTTTCAATTTTTTTAATATAATGTATCACATTAATTTGTGCATATTGAAGAATCCTTGCATCCCTGGAATAAACCCTGATCATGGTGTATGAGCTTTTTGATGTGCTTCTGAATTCTGTTTGCTCTAATTGTGTTCATCAGTGATATTGGACTGTAATTTTCTTTTTTTCTTGTGTTGTCTTTGTCCGGTTTTGGTATCAGGATGATAGTGTCCTAATAGGATGAGTTTGGGAGTGCTCCTTCCTTTGCAATTTTTTGAAACAGTTTTAGAAAGACATAGTTCTTCTATAATATTTGATAGAATTTTCCTGTGAAGTCATCTGCTCCTGGGCTTTTGTTTTTTGGGGGGAGATTTTTCAACACAGCTTCAACTTCAGTGCTTGTTATTGGGTTAATAATTTCTCTTTCTCCCTAGTTCAGTCTTAGAAAAGACTTAACTTTTCTAAGAATCTGTCCATTTCTTCCAGGTTATCCATTTTATTGCCATATCATAATAATCATAATAATCTCTTATAATCCTTTGTATTTCTTCATTTTCTGTTGTAACCTCTCCTTTTTCATTTCTAATTTTGTGGATTTGATTATTTTTCTTGGTAAGTCAGGCAAAAGGTTTTTCAATTTTGTTTACATTCTCAAAGAACCAGCTTTTAGTTTTATTAATCTTT
>NW_011481511.1:0-1093 GCF_000754665.1 Bison bison bison | reverse complement strand
TGAACTTCCTGATGTTCAAGCTGGTTTTAGAAAAGGCAGAGGAACCAGAGATCAAATTGGCAACATCCGCTGGGTCATGGAAAAAACAAGAGTGTTCCAGAAAAACATCTATTTCTGCTTTATTGACTATGCCAAAGCCTTTGACTGTGTGGATCACAATAAACTGTGGAAAATTCTGAAGGAGATGCGAATACCAGAACACCTGATCTGCCTCTTGAGAAATCTGTATACAGGTCAGGAAGCAACAGTTAGAACTGGACATGAAACAACAGAGTGGTTCCAAATAGGAAAAAGAGTATGTCAAGGCTGTATATTGTCACCCTGTTTATTTAACTTATATGTAGTGTGCATCATGAGAAACGCTAGACTGGAAGAAACACAAGCTGGAATCAAGATTGCCAGGAGAAATATCAAGAACCTCAGATATGCAGATGACACCACCCTTATGGCAGAAAGTGAAGAGGAACTCAAAAGCCTCTTGATCAATGTGAAAGAGAAGAGTGAAAAAGTTGGCTTAAAGCTCATCACTCAGAAAACGAAGATCATGGCATCTGGTCCCAACACTTCATCGGAAATAGATGGGGAAACAGTGGAAAAAGTGTCAGACTTTATTTTTCTGGGCTCCAAAATCACTAAAGGTGGTGGCTGCAGCCATGAAATTAAAAGACGTTTACTCCTTAGAAGGAAAGTATGACCAACCTAGATGGCACATTCAAAAGCAGAGACATTACGTTGCCAACAACAGTTCGTCTAGTCAAGGCTATGGTTTTTCCAGTGGTCACGTGTGGATGTGAGAGTTGGACTGTGAAGAAGGCTGAGTGCTGAAGAATTGATGCTTTTGAACTGTGGTGTTGGAGAAGCCTCTTGAGAGTCCCTTGGACTGCAAGGAGATCCAACCAGTCCATTCTGAAGGAGATCAGACCTGGGATTTCTTTGGAAGGAACGATGCTGAACCTGAAACTCCAGTACTTTGGCCACCTCATGCGAAGAGTTGACTCATTGGAAAAGACTCTGATGCTAGGAGGGATTGGGGGCAGGAGGAGAAGGGGACAACAGAGGATGAGATGGCTGGATGGCATCACTGACTTGATGC
>NW_011481510.1:4604-5082 GCF_000754665.1 Bison bison bison | reverse complement strand
CACTTATCCAGTTTTCTGCCTCAGTTATTCTACTGTTGGTTTCTTCTGGAGTATCCTTAATTTCAGTAATTGTGTTATTCACCTCTGTTTGCTTATTCTTTGTTTCTTCTATTTCCTTAGTGATTGTATTAACATAGTCAATTGTTTCCTTCATTTTCTCCATTTTATTTTCAACTCTTTGGAGCATCTTTACTATCATTAATCTGAATTCTCTTTCAGGTATATTGCTTATTTCCTGTTTGTTTATTTGGTCTTGTGAGTTTCTACCTTTTTCTTTCATTTGTGTTTTATTTCTCTGTCTTTTTTTCTAACTTGCTCAACTTCAGGTCTCCTTTTCTCAGGCTTTAGGGTTGTATTTCTTCTTCCTTTTGGTTTTTGCTCTTGGATGGAAAGATTGGTTGAGTGGTTTGTGTTAACTTCTTGTTAGGGGTGACTTGTGCCTTTGTTCTAGTGGGAGGTGGTCAAGCAGATCAAGCAG
>NW_011481510.1:0-502 GCF_000754665.1 Bison bison bison | reverse complement strand
CATAACTTTCCCAATTCTTACAGACAGAAATCCAAGGAATAAGAATTGAAATGGGTTTTAATGTTGTGGGATTGTAATGGAAGGTATACAGTTATATAAGGAAGAATTTGTCAATATGGCCCTTTAAGTAGAACACTGGATTGGGTATTTTACTTAAAAGATTAGGAAAGTCTCTAGTAGCTTGTTCTGTTGATAGGATAAAACATGGTTCCAAAAGTGCCTATATTAAATAAACTTGAAATGTCAGAACTGCCTTAGAATACTGTAGAGAAAGTATCAAAAAGGCTTAGGAGGATTGGAATGTTAGAGTGGATTGATTGTGTAAGACCTGCTCACCCACTCGTGGTGAGTCCAGATGGAGGTTTCTATACACTACGACTGATAAATTTGTGAGGGGATTCCCAGTATCCTTGAGAAGGTGTTGTGACTGTACTCTGCAGGTCAGAAATCACAGCTTAAAGAGCTATGATTGAACTGGAATCCTTAAGTGCAATAAGGATAA
>NW_011481509.1:22977-23521 GCF_000754665.1 Bison bison bison | reverse complement strand
TTTACTTCTCAAATGCATGAAAGTGAAAAGTGAAAGTGAAGTCACTCAGTCTTGTTCAACTCTTCACGACCCCATGGACTGCAGCCTACCAGGATCCTCCGTCCATGGGATTTTCTAGGCAAGAATACTGGAGTGGGGGGCCATCGTCTTCTCCGTTTCACCATGCTACAGCCCTCAGAGTCAGTAAAGACCCTCTGCGAAGGCTACACAGGTGCCAGTTACTCAAACACATAATTTCTTAATCAGTCTCTGTGCGTATGTCAGTCTCTCTGTGTCAACTTCTCTCTCTCTCTCTCACTCTCTCTCTCTCTCCTGCTGCTGCTGCTAAGTCGCTTCAGTAGTGTCCGACTCTGTGTGACCCCATAGACGGCAGCCCATCAGGCTTCCCCGTCCCTGGGATTCTCCAGGCAAGAACACTGGAGTGGGTTGCCATTTCCTTCTCCAATGCATGAAAGTGAAAAGTGAAAGTGAAGTCGCTCAGTCGTGTCCGACTCTAGCGACCCCATGGACTGCAGCCTACCAGGCTCCTCCATCCATGGGATTT
>NW_011481509.1:16764-19826 GCF_000754665.1 Bison bison bison | reverse complement strand
TTTCTTTATAGTCCAACTCTCACATCCATACATGACTACTGGAAAAACCATAGCTTTGACTAGATGGACCTTTGTTGGCAAACTGATATCGCTGCTTTTGAATATGCTGTCTAGGTTGGTCATAGCTTTTCTTCCAAGGAGTAAGCATGTTTTAATTTCATTAAGCTAAAGATTAGCTTAGCACTATTTATTCCCCAATAATGAGTCAAGAACCTTCTGAGTAATCTGCCCAATGCCCTGTGAACAATGAGGTTTCACAGTCTGACTTCTGGGAAAAGGCACTATTCTGAGTCCCATGTATGTCCCAGGTACCGTCCTCAAAACTTCCCTGAGGGCTTTTTCACCTTGACACAGGTAGTTTCTTCATAGACATGATCAAAAAATACAGTCAGTTAAGTAGTCTGAGTTACCTGCATTCAACCAAGGTCCAAAAATATTGAACAGAAAATTCCAGAAGTAAACAATTCATAAGTTTTGAATTGTACACTGTTCCAAGTAGTGTGATAAAATCTCACACTACTTGGTTGTGGTCTCCAACCATCAGTATCATCTGCTCCTAATAATATCCAGCCATTGACATCATCATAGCTAGATGGTCCAGGATCACCCAAAGCATACGATCCCCATGATTCATTAGAAGGTCAATAGTAGTCCAATGCTATGTCACAATACCTATTCATTGACCTCACTTCATCTCATTATGCAAGAATTTTTATTATTTCATATCATCATGACTAGAAGGGTGAGTATAGTACAATAAGATATTTTGAGAGGAAAAGACCACATTCACCTAATTTATTGCAGTATATTGCTATAATCATTCCATTCTAATGTATTATTATTACTAGTCACTGTGCCTAATTCATAAATTTTATCATGGGGTACATATGTATAAGTATGCATGTATAAGCAAAACAGTATATATAGAGTTTGGTACTATGCATGGTTTCAGGCATTTACTGGGAGTCTTGGAAAACATCCTCTGTGGATTAGGGGGTACTACTGTATTCTTTTCAATATTCTTTTGAGTGAAGAAAATTAGTCATGCCTGAGGGTTGGCTTATACAGGCTTGACTTCTTTTGGTACTTGTAAATACTTTTAGTACTCGTGTTTCCTTGTCACTTCAAATGTCTCATATCCCTTTCAATCACTTAGAACTTTTTGAATACTCTCTCATCTTCAACACACTGCCCTATGTATTGTACTTAGCTCAATTTCTCCAGACTCCCAGTTCCTCAACAGAGTGACTCCATAGGGTTCGGCTTGGCTTTCACCTATCTGCACCATAGCCTAGAAACTCTCAAAGTAGTAAACTGGGGAAATCATACGGCTTACTTCATTTAAGTACATTTTCAAGGTTCCTGTCCTTTATTTCCTATTGTCTGTATGTTTATTTTAGGAAAGAGATTAATTCAGGTCCTTATGATTTCTTTTTTTTGTTTGTTTCTCAAAGTGGCATTCTCCACCAGTTTAACCTTACATACAAGTGTAAGAAAATATCCTTCTTTTTGAGGTGTCTATCAGTTACTCAGAAATTATAGCTCTATTTTGTGTCATTTAGATGGTATCTAATAGACTAATAGAATATTTTAGCCTGTACTTGGCATGCTATATCTACTCAAATTCTCATTTTGCTCATTTTATACCTTAAGATACTAAATGCCAGTACTTGATATTATCATCATGAATTTATATGAATATTCACCACAGCATTATTTATAATTGCATAAATAACAAAACACACTGCAAATATCTAAAAAGGGAATGTTAATATAAATACATGAGGTGGAATATTAGCTATTACATAAAATGGTTTTATAACAATATTTAATTACATTGGAAAATGTTACTATGTAAATATTAAGTAAAATTGTACATACATTTGAGTGTCAATCTCTTTAATAATACATATACATTCAAAAATTAGATGAAAATGCATTCCTTTCTTAATAATAATGGTGGTTATATCAGTGTTAAATACTGTAGTCATTAACCATTGTTTGTTAAAATTTCAGCCTTCCCAACACATGATACAACTGTATTTCCTGTCCTCCTTCTGTTTGATGGAACCATATAACTACTTCTTGCCAGTGGGTTGTGAGCAGAAATAATATTATGTCACTTCTGGAATGCAGCATTTAGTTTGCACTGTTAGACTTTTCAAAACCCCTCTGTTGCTGACATGACAAAGAGTAATTAATGTTCAACACAATCACTGTTTCACCAACCTTGGTCCTTGAGTAGCTATTATAAATAGAGACTCTTCTTGCCAAATCACAGTTGACAGGTAGAATGAGCAAGCAATTCATTTTTGTTTCTTCAGCAACTGAGATTTGGGGATTGCTTTTTATCACATGAACTGGATTATCCTGACCAAAATCAGGGGATTATGGAAAATGTCATTTTTCTTTATTATACATTTCTATATTTTCCAAAATAAACACAATGAACTTGAGTTAACTTTGATATAAAAATTCCTTACTATTAATTTATTTAATTGAATGAAAAGTGACATCACTTCTAAGAAATTCCATTATTATGCACCCCTCAGAAAGAAAAAAAGTTAAAAATTAAACTGTAACTTAATGCTTTAATGATACTTCTATATATTATTTGAATTGGTTGCATCCATCTCTTGTTGCTTTCCAATTTCTTTTATCAGCTCCACAATATTTGGCCACTTCTGTCATCTGCCTTCAGTTGTGTTACTAGTTGTGTGGTAAATATTCATTTTTCACACATAGCAAAAATAATGCAATGTGGTGTAATACACGTAAGCAATTTTATTTCTTAAGTTTCATAAAACTTTTTGTTTGTTCCTTCAAATAAAATTATGAATGTGTCATTTCTCCACTCATCACTAATGTAACTGGCTTCCTACTGCAGCTGTAACAAATTGCTACCAAAGCGGTAGTTAAAAGCAATACACAATCTTTATCTTACAGTTATGGAGGACAGATGTCTTAAATGGGTCTCAATGGGCTAAGATTAAACTGTCAGCAGGGTTGCACTCCTTTTGCATCCAAGGGGAATGCAGCCCTTAATAAAGCCTTTTTTTTTT
>NW_011481509.1:15596-16403 GCF_000754665.1 Bison bison bison | reverse complement strand
GCCTATGTGCTCTAGAGCCTGTGCTCCACAAGCAAAGGCATTGCAATAAGAACCCCATGCACCACAACTTGAGAATACACCACCCACTGCTCACCACAACTAGAGCAATGATGCCTGTGCAGTAATGAAGAACTAGCATGACCAAAAAAGATTAATTAATTAAAAGATTAAAAAAAAAACAATGTATATAGTACCAAGAAAGTATACAACACATTGAAGTGATGACCATATGAATAACAATGATCAAATTTCATGACAACTAACTTACCCCTTGTTGATGGTAAAATTCCATAGATTTTTAGAATGCATCCTATATCAAAGATGTTGAATGTAGAAAAACAGCATGTGTCTTAGAATCAATGACATATATCATATGCAAAGCAGTATCAACAGATATGCCAGTTACTCATCTGACAGGTCTCTTAAAGAATGGCGCAAATGCAAGATAAGCTTTGACAGGAAAAGTAGAACCAGAACATGGGTGTAGTTCATGTTGAATAGTGAAAAAGAGGCATGAGGACACTACATGCCTGTGTAATAAGACACTGAAATGAGGGTTGAGATGATTGGCATAGCCATTGTCCAAAAAGTAAATAATCTCACTCTCATTCAAAAGAAGAATGCTTCAATAAATATTCAAGGAAGTTTTCCATTTTTATAACCACAAACTAGGCTTGCACTTTTCTAAAAATCAATTTTTATAGTTAATTTACTTTCCCTTTATACTTATGGTAGGGACACTGATTTATTAACTATCTTGAGGTGATAAAAATACAAGGACAGCAAATATAAACAAAATTTTACTAC
>NW_011481509.1:13173-15496 GCF_000754665.1 Bison bison bison | reverse complement strand
CTTACACTGTTGGTGGGAATGCAAACTAGTACAGCCACTATGGAGAACAGTGTGGAGAGTCCTTAAAAAACTGGAAATAGAACTGCCTTATGATCCAGCAATCCCACTGCTGGGCAAACACACTGAGGAAACCAGAAGGGAAAGAGACACGTGTACCCCAATGTTCATCGCAGCACTGTTTATAATAGCCAGGACATGGAAGCAACCTAGATGTCCATCAGCAGATGAATGGATAAGAAAGCTGTGGTACATATACACAATGGAGTATTACTCGGCCATTAAAAAGAATATATTTGAATCAGTTCTACTGAGGTGGATGAAACTGGAGCCTATTATACAGAGTGAAATAATCCAGAAAGAAAAATACCAATACAGTATACTAACACATATATATGGAATTTAGAAAGATGGTAACGATAACCCTGTATACGAGACAGCAAGAGACACTGATGTATAGAACAGTCTTTTGGACTCTGTGGGAGAGGGAGAGGGTGGGATGATTTGGGAGAATGGCATTGAAATATGCATAATATCATATATGAAACGAGTCACCAGTCCAGGTTCGATGCACGATACTGGATGCTTGGGGCTGGTGCACTGGGATGACCCAGAGGGATGGTATGGGGAGGGAGGAGGGAGGAGGGTTCAGGATGGGGAACGCATGTATACCTGTGGCAGATTCATTTTGATATATGGCAAAACCAATACGATATTGTAAAGTTAAATAAAATAAAAAAAATACATGGTTGGGTTACATTGAACCTGTGTAATAAGATAAATTTTTTAAAGCTAACCAATTTTTGGCAATGGATGGGACTTCTAGTAAAATTATGATTGTGATTAGGCTCTAAATGGATAGTATGAAAAAGAGTGGAAATACCCAATGGACCAGAGTCATATATGTCATATATGTCATGTACCCAGCTACCAGACCTGCTATTGAAAACACTGGACTTCCTCATCTATAAAATGAAAAGATTAAAATAGATAATGTCTGAGACTTTTGAAGCTGTACAGTGCTTTAAGTATTTATTTACCAGTAAATAGAGGTTGCTAAAGTGGTTTTAGAACTAAGAACTTGAATTAGTGATATAGATATTCCTCCTATAATCCTCTTGAAAATATTAATTTGTTTAACAATCCCCTTTTCTAGACATAGTTAAAAAGTATGCCAGTCTGTGGCAAGACTTTTTGTCTTTGTTTTTAATTTGGAATAATTTTTATTATGGTATTCTGGGAGCTTACTGTATTTATATTCACAGATAAATGCCAATTGAAGCAATTAAAAAATAAACATTCTAAACACAAAAGAAAACAAAGTATTTCAACTTGCTTTCTATCCGGCAAAACATTAAAATTGTTCTTTATATAAAAGTGATGCAATGCACTCATTTCACTGTCAGTCAAAATCTACAGGGTGCATTAAACTGAATGACAACATGGATTAGAGGGATTGATCTTGTCTGAAATATGTGTGCAGGGAGGACAGGGAACAGGGGAAGGAGGGGAGCAAAATCATAAAAATGAGGCTCAAGGCTTTTTTGGTATATGTGTGAGTTACAGTCTACTGGTTTGCATCTGTGTGGTTGGGAACTTTTCCAGACCTCCTTCCTTGTCTTCCCCACCCAGGTTTCTTTCTTTATCCCTTGCTTCCCCAAACTCTCCCTCTGAGACCCCAAAGTTGACCTACCCCATAACTTCTTAAATCCATCACTACCGGGGGGGGGGGGGCAAGTCTAGATGAGATGAAATAATGCCTGTTTTGCTTAAAACTTGTTAAAATTCCAGTGAGAATGTGGAAATGAGATCAATCTGCCAGCAGCTGTCTCCTATTTTTCAGGACCACTTTTAATAAAGGGAGCACACAAATTTTCTTTTATGGTATTACATTTAGTTCTTTGTTTGTAATGGAAAATTCTACTTAAATAGAGACAAAAACTAAGTCATTTGCATGCAAATACAGCAATAAGGAAGGACTGCACAAATAATGAACATGGAATATTAGCCAATCTTCGTGCAATCAGTGACCAAGAATATATTCATTCTGAATGTTTCTTAGATTCATTCTAATTATTATCATAAAATGTGTCCTAAGATGTGTGTATCACTTTAAATGTAAACAAATCAGGATATTTTCCATACACTATCATGAATTATAAGAACTGTATCTGCATTGAATATGCTTGACTGTCATACCATTAAATTATAAATTGACTAAGTGGTCCTGGATCAGAAAGCATTTGGAAAGCTAACATTATTGTTCATAAATAACCTGGCTCTGTTTTTCTTCATAGAGTTTTCCTTCCTAAAACAGAAATATTAT
>NW_011481509.1:12219-13073 GCF_000754665.1 Bison bison bison | reverse complement strand
ATATTATTTAACAGCTATGACCAAAAAAAATTGTGTTTCTTTGACTTTGAGAACAATGAAATACATTTGGATGCTTTTAGCTTAAGACGAATGAGCTACTAACAGCAAGATAGCAAGTGTGTTACCATCCACAATAATGAATCCTTTTTGGATCAGACTTTTCTGGAATAGAAAGTGCCTTCATATCTAGTGTTTCATTCGATTCCCAGTATATCCTGGCAAAAGGATAAAACCTGTGTATCCCTGTTTTACAGCAGGTGACTGAGGTCCTCAGAAACTTGATAACTTGTCTGACACTCAGCACATATTGCCATATTGTTTTTCAAATGTTGGAAGAAATAGATGAAAAGTGTGTTTTGGATATAAAACTGCCCTTTGTCACATTAACTTTAATCTGCTTTTAATCTTTATCTTTAGTTTATCTTGAAATTATAATAGTAAGGATAATTTAAAATTTTTCAATTAATTTATTCCATTCCCTTCTCCAGGAGATCTTCCCAACCTAGGTATTGAACAGGGGTCTCCTGCATTGCAAGCAGATTCTTTACTGTCTGAGCTACCAGGGAAGCCCAAGTTATTAATTTTACTAATTTAACTTTTAAACTATGTACCAGTGGGGCATGTTTTATAAAAGGTAGGGAAATAATATCCTAAATATTATTTTTTGTTTTTTAAATGTAGATCATTTTTTAAAGTCCTTATTGAATTTGTTAAAATATTGCTTCTGTTTTATGTTTCGGTTTTTTGGCCACAAGGCATGTGGGATCTTAGCTCCCTGACCAAGGATTGAACTCACACTGCCCACATTGGAAGGCAAAGTCTTAACCACTAGATCTCCAGGAAAGTTCAGTTCA
>NW_011481509.1:11681-12119 GCF_000754665.1 Bison bison bison | reverse complement strand
ATTGTATACTCTTGCCTCCTTTGTCAAAGATAAGGTGTCCATATGTGCGTGGATTTATCAGAGAAATGCAAATCAAAACCATTATGAGGTATCATTTCACACCAGTCAGAATGGCTGTGATCCTAAAGTCTATAAGCAATAAATGCTGGAGAGGGTGTGGCAAAAAGGGAACCCTCTTACACTGTTGGTGGGAATGCAAACTAGTACAGCCACTATGGAGAACAGTGTGGAGAGTTCTTAAAAAACTGGAAATAGAACTGCCTTATGATCCAGCAATCCCACTGCTGGGCAAACACACTGAGGAAACCAGAAGGGAAAGAGACACGTGTACCCCAATGTTCATCGCAGCACTGTTTATAATAGCCAGGACATGGAAGCAACCTAGATGTCCATCAGCAGATGAATGGATAAGAAGCTGTGGTACATATACACAATGGA
>NW_011481509.1:6941-10907 GCF_000754665.1 Bison bison bison | reverse complement strand
TTCTGTCCTTTATTGAGCCCATCTTTGCATGAAATGTTCCCTTGGTATCTCTACTTTTCTTGAAGAGATCTTTAGTCTTTCCCATTCTGTTTTCCTCCATTTCTTTTCATTGATCTCTGCGGAAGGCTTTCTTATCTCTTCTTGCTATTCTTTGGAACTCTGCATTCAGATGCTTATATCTTTCCTTTTCTCCTTTGCTTTTCACTTCTCTTCTTTTCACAGCTATTTTTAAGGCCTCCCCAGACAGCCATTTTGCTTTTTTGCATTTCTTTTCCATGGGGATGATCTTGATCCCTGTGTCCTGTACAATGTCACGAACCTCAGTCCATAGTTCATCAGGCACTCTATCTATCAGATCTAGTCCCTTGTATCTATTTCTCACTTCCACTGTATAATTATAAGCGATTTGATTTAGGTCATACCTGAATGGTCTAGTGGTTTTCTCTACTTTCTTCAATTTAAGTCTGAATTTGGCAATAAGGAGTTCATGATCTGAGCCACAGTCAGCTCCTGGTCTTATTTAAATATTCTGATAAGTTGTGATATTAAAATGCTCAGGGTGAAATTACTGTTACATGAAATTGACAAGGAAATTCTAGTTTTACTTTTTATCCCACTCATCTGTAAACTCTTGTGAACAAGAACTTTTTTTAATGAGTTACTGTTTGAGATACAAACAGCTTCTCATTATTAACAATTATCAACCGGATGATATAATAAAAATGATAACAATAGCAGGTATCCTGCATTGCAGACAGATTCTTTACCATCTGAGCCACCAGAGAAGTCTGTTAATCTTAACGAATACTGCCTGAAAAAAAGAGAAGCTTCTAGAATCTAACTATCCAGGCTCCAATCTTGGATCTATCCCATACTAGTCGTAGAAGTATTTCTAGGCCTCAGCTTTCACATCTGTAATATTATGGTAGTAATATCAACCTTATAAGGTTAATACAAAGGAGAAATAAAATAACAAATTTAATAAAACATAGCAAGATGGTTGAAAATTAATTGTTGATGAATGTTAATTTTTCCTCTGAATGACAATGTAAGTACTGCCTGTGATAATTCTGTTTCTAAATTTGGAGGTTATCATAGGCTTGTATTTGTAACACTGTCTCATCTATCCCTCCTATTGCCCAAAGAATTGCATTTATACCATCTAAAAGTTACCTGGGTGAGATGACAAAACTAAAATCTGTCAACCAAATGATTGATTGATTTACTTGAAGGAGCTAATAATTAACCACTTTTTTCATCTTGACTAATTTTATTTTAGACTAAAATTTCTTAAGAGGATGCTAGATTTCATCTTGTGTATAGGCTTAACTGGGGCTTCCCGGATGGCTCAATGGTAAAGAAACTCAGATTCCATCCCAGGGTCGGGAAGATCCCCTGGAGGAGGAAATGGCAACCCACTCCAGTATTTTTGCTGGGATAATCCCATGGACAGAGGAGCCTGGAGGGCTACATGTAGTCTATGGGATCTCAAAGATTCAGATACTACTGTGCAACTGAGCTTGACAATGAATGTATGGCCATCTCTTGACATAGGCTAAATTATCATTGTTAAAAGGTAAAATATGATTAGTGTCCACTTCTGGAAATTAAAAACAAATTTCAAGAGTGGATAAGCTATTAAATTCTAAACCTCTGTTACATTGACCACTTTGCCTGAACATGTTTTCTTGGCATTTCAACTACAAACCAACAAACATTACATTTTCTGGAATTAAAAATAAAGATAAAGGAGATCATTATGCAGCTTCTATTATAGGCAAGGAACTGTGGGGGTTCCCAAAAGATTTCAGGAGTTTTATAACTGTTGAGTCAGTTTTCCCAAATTTGTTTGTGGTGTGTGGTCTAGTAAGTCTAATTGGAAGAGTGACCAAAAAGGATGTTTCTTACTGAAAATAGAAATCTTATCCAAGACCTAGTACTGAGTTACCCAAAATTCAGACTAAGCTTATATTTAGAGCACCAGCAAAGTTCAGTTTTGATTAACCTATCTAGATTTTGGAATAAAAATGTCTAATGTCTAGAAAGAAGAAAACTACCTCGAAAAAACTAAAATATTTAGTTATGGCTTGTATTCAAGTTTTGTGCCATTTTGAAAAGTAAAATTTTATTTTTAATTACATATCAATGTATGGGTCACCATCATCTTTCAAGTTTTAGGGTCTTGATTCAGTTTCACCAAAAATTATTTTATTGGTGACACCACTATGATCAGTATAGCTAATAACAGGATGGAGTGTGTTCCAGAAGAGGGTCTTGGAGCAAAGTTAGCATAAATGGGAACAGGCCATGTCTAAGTAATCTTTCCAAAGCTGTTTGAGTTAGAATAAACACTATCCAATTTCTAACTTCCAAATTTTTGCTCACTGTTTAACTATTAGAGCCTAACACAGATCAGCAGCTTGGGAAAGGCTAGATGGTAGATTACTGAATGATTGTTTCAGGGGACTGTTTTGCAAAGCCTTTAGAAGAGTTACCTGCCTCCTAACCCTATGCAACCCAAGCACATGACAGATTTACTTACCAAGTCTGACTGGCCATTGTTCAGGGAAAGAAGCCCCTTCAAGCATCCTTGAAAAGTCTTTGCTCTCTGGAAACAGCACATTGTAAAACCTCACAATTTTGTTTCCTTGGATGCTAATTGGTTTTTAAGCCCAATGGGTTTACAAAAGTTAGTTAAAATTTCAAGTCACCTTTGACATATTCAAGTACCCAAATGGAAAGAAATCTCAAGCTGATTCTGTCTTTCTAGTGACTTAGACTTTGTCTGTATAATCCCAGTTTTATATTATAGAGTTGAGGCTGAATATAGCCATTTTTGAAATGTGCATTAAATGTATGGTGACATTTCAGTCACTGGAGGTGGGGAAGTGGGGGGGATGCTGTTGTATTTAACAGTTTTTATTTAGGATGCAGAAAATAGTCCAAGCTTATAAAAGACAAAAACAGGGTTTTTACTCCACTATTACATTGATTAGTACTCCTGTGTACCCAAATGGGCATACGGATTTCCGGGATTATGTAAACAAATCGGCTATTACTCAAAATAGTTATCCCGCCTAAGGTGATTCTGAGTTTAGCTGGAATGAAAACTCATAAACTAGAATTGACTTCCAGAAACTTTTCACTACACAACAAACAGTCATATGTATACAAAAGCATGCTTGTGTGTGTGCATGTGCATGCACACTGACACACACAAACACAAATAGTGAAAAGTTTATTACTTCAAAAAATAGCCTTGATACTTAGTTGAATTTTGGTTGATTCAATTTATTTTATATTTTGTTACTCTCTACTCCTAAAAAACTTCTCTTCAAGCTTGCTCATTCTTTCCCAAGATGCTGACAGCTCAGTGATTTAGGTGGGCTTGGATACGGGCAGAGTTGGCAACATGTATGAATGCATAGGAATAAAAGTTAAAAGGAGGAGAATATAGATGATTATGTTATCTTAATCAAGAAAAATGAAGTTTTTTGGGGAAAGAAAATTCCTAGAATTGTTAAAGAGTATGGAGAAATGTTTAAAATTGCTTTAATTTTATAAACACTAGCTAAAGCAACATCCATGCGTTTTCACCGATGATATTATTAAAATGCCCAAACCATTATATGCTCTTCGAAAAATTTAGATTTCAAAAACATTAACACTTATGTCTTTCCCCTTTTTGGCTCATTCTATAAAATGATGAAAAATAAATTTATGAGATACCATTTCACGCCAGTCAGAATGGCTGTGATCCTAAAGTCTACAAGTAATAAATGCTGGAGAGGGTGTGGCAAAAAGGGAACCCTCTTACACTGTTGGTGGGAATGCAAACTAGTACAGCCACTATGGAGAACAGTGTGGAGACTCCTTAAAAAACTGGAAATAGAACTGCCTTATGATCCAGCAATCCCACTGCTGGGCAAACACACCGAGGAAACCAGAATTGAAAGAGACACATGT
>NW_011481509.1:6318-6841 GCF_000754665.1 Bison bison bison | reverse complement strand
AGTACATTTTCTTGGCAAAATTCTATTAGCCTTTGCCCTGCTTCATTCCATATTCCAAGGCCAAATTTGCCTGTTACCCCAGGTGTTTCTTGACTTCCTACTTTTGCATTCCAGTCCCCTATAATGAAAAGGACATCTTTTTTGGGTGTTAGTTATAAAAGGTCTTGTAGGTCTTCATAGAACCATTCAATTGCAGCTTCTTCAGCATTACTGGTTGGGGCATAGACTTGGATTACTGTGATATTGAATGGTTTGCCTTGGAAACGAACAGAGATCATTCTGTTGTTTTTGAGATTGCATCCAAGTACTGCATTTCAAACTCTTTTGTTGACCATGATGGCTATCCCATTTCTTCTGAGGGATTCCTGCCCGCAGTAGTGGATATAATGATCATGAGTTAAATTCACCCATTCCAGTCCATTTGAGTTCGCTGATTCCTAGAATGTTGACGTTCACTCTTGCCATCTCTTGTTTGACCACTTCCAATTTTGCCTTGATTCATGGACCTAACATTCCAGGTTCC
>NW_011481509.1:4891-6218 GCF_000754665.1 Bison bison bison | reverse complement strand
ATCGCAGCACTGTTTATAAAAGCCAGGACATGGAAGCAACCTAGATGTCCATCAGCAGATGAATGGATAAGAAAGCTGTGGTACATATACACAATGGAGTGTTACTCAGCCATTAAAAAGAATACATTTGAATCAGTTCTAATGAGGTGGATGAAACTGGAGCCTATTATACAGAGTGAAATAATCCAGAAAGAAAAATACCAATACAGTATACTAACACATATATATGGAATTTAGAAAGATGGTAACGATAACCCTGTATACGAGACAGCAAGAGACACTGATGTATAGAACAGTCTTTTGGACTCTGTGGGAGAGGGAGAGGATGGGATGATTTGGGAGAATGGCATTGAAATACGTATAATAGCATATATGAAATGAGTCGCCAGTCCAGGTTCAATGCACGATACTGGATGCTTGGGGCTGGTGCACTGTGACGACCCAGAGGGATGGTATGGGGAGGGAGGAGGGAGGAGGGTTCAGGATGGGGAACACATGTATACCTGTGGTGGATTCATTTTGATATTTGTCAAAACCAATACAATATTGTAAAGTTTAAAAATAAAATAAAATTTAAAAAAAAACAAAAATTAAAATTAAATTAAATTAAAAAATAAAAAATAAATAAACTGCAAAAAATTAAAAGTTAAACAATTCTAAATTTTAAAAATGGAGATAAAAGAATAATGGGCTTAAACCAATGAAAAGCTTCCCTTGAGGTAAGCAGTTTTCTAATAATGTGAAAATCTACTTAAGTTTGGAGGAATATTTTCTATTAGTAGCACTATACATGTGGTTTTAAGTTAGTTTCATTCATCTACACAAATTCATTCATAATTAAAGCAAACATCTCAGAATCCTTATAAACCTTTGAAGCCATGAATCTTCTTTGCTGAGTCTTCTTTATGTATAGCATAAAACACATCAAAATGGTCACATGTGAACTTATCAAATGGAAATGTCTTGAAGATGAAGGTAATAGCCCATCATCTGCTTATGTTATGTTTGATGGGAAAAGCTTTGAATGACAAGAACAACAGCAGTATGTTGATTCCTTGTCAGTAAATCATAATTCAAATCCTTATTAATATATTCAAAATGCTGCTCGGAAAAAAAAAATCTAGCTTTAATATTTAAGAGTTATCACAGAGCATTGGTATGTTGTTGAATTAGGCAATATTTTGATTTTGGCCCCTTTGAAAATGGTTGTTACATATTTTTAAAAACACACTGGGTATGCACAATAGGGATTTTCAGTGAAAAGTGGGGTTGGATTCACCATGTAAGTACGATAATTAATGAATAAGCCTAGCTAAAGAGTCCAAAT